>NC_142884.1:55060612-55212127 GCF_051225735.1 Oryctolagus cuniculus | reverse complement strand
TGCAGAGAATCAAATGTCACTGGGCTTCAGTGGGAGACGATGACAGAATCCCAATGAGCCTGTTCAGAAGGGCTGAGGAATAGTAGGGGACAGCAGGGAATGAAGCATTGGATGCATATTTCTGTTTCTCCCTAATCCTAAAATTCAGCCCAGCTGTGTTGCATCGACATTTTTGTTGTGAATATGTGGCAGAGATTATGAAATTGACGATATTGTCCAGGGCCACTAACGTGGGCAGAAAATGAGATGTTAACTGATAATATCTTCTGAGTATTTTCTATATGGCAGATACTTTATAAAGTTTGCCTGTTCAGTCCTCTCAGCAACCCCCTGATAAAAGCGATCATTAGCACCATGACCAGATCAGGAGAAAGTCACTTAAAGAGTTACATCCATGAAAAGGTACAAATAAGACAAACAGTGAGTTAGTGATAAGACAGGAGTCAATCCTAAGCCTGGCGATCACAGAGCTTGTTCCTGTAGCCATAGCAACACATTTTCTCATTTGGACCTCATGTGGTTGATGATTAAGGTGCTAGTCTGTGATGCCGATTTACAGATGAGAAAAGTGAGACCACTGAGCAAAACAAGGTGTGGTCTCATAACAAGAATACAAAATTCTTAGATTTGAGCAGATAATTAAAAATGTATAATTGGGAAGCCACTCCATGGATTTCTTTGCATGCTCCTATGCATGCTTCGTGGGAGACAACAGTGCATATAAATCTCTTGAGAGAAGAAAAATATCCTTAAGGCTTACACATATGGCAACTTGTTTTGTTTCCTCTATGGCAAGATGACACTATAATTGCCAGGCCTAGGAACAACTGGTATTGTGTTCATGTGGTTTGTGTTTGTTATTTTCAAAATATCAGGGCTAGCACAGTATCTATCTTTTTTGCTTTTTTATTTTAAAGTATACATTAAGTGATTATGATGAAGAAGTCAGAGAAAAACTATGTAGAAAGAGCAACAGGAGAAAGAGATTTAAATATGTTTACTTATATATTGTTCCAATTTTGCAGGTAAGAAAGTTAAGAGTTTTGGACTGAAATAAAATCTCATTGGTTAGGTGCCTAATATGAAATGATTCTAGCTTGGTACAAAGTAGGCCAAATTCTTAACTACTCCAGAGCTGTAGCATTAAGTTGGCTCCCTGAAATCTTTGTCCAGCACTGAGCAATTTTCTGTATTCCTTTTAAAGTGAAAATGACCAGAAGAGCAGAAAGAAGAGGGGAATGAAAAATAAAATCCTGTACATATAGACAGGAACTGAAAGAAGACAAAATGCTTATCCCCTCCAGTTGCTAGAACTAATTGTGTTAATGCTGAATAATTTATAACAATTCCCTGTACTCCTGAAACTGAGCTGCTGGACACCAATACAGAGGCACCAGAGGTGGAATCTATAATTTACTTAGCTCTCTGCAGTGACTGCACTGCTGCCCCTTGCAGCTCCACATGTCTTCATCCAAATGGATGTGTGCTTCTCTGTTTCACCTCTCCCATCCCAGCCCTCATCACGGGTGACTTTCCACTAGGCAGGTCTGGTCATGTCCATTGCTACTGGTGCACTTTGGGCACTGAGAATAACTCCTTTATGTCTGCAGTGAATTCTCAGAGGAAAAGTGAATTGGTGAAAGAGCAAACGTGGCAATTAAAAATGACCAAATCCAGTAACTCTTCGAAGCAAGTCAGACTCCCTAGCCATTCAAAAGCTTTATTTAGAAGGTGGCAGGGTTATTTATAGGTGAGTTTTTCTCTGGTTTTATTTTTTCATGTGCTGTGGGAACCTAAAAGTATAAATGAATTTCTCATTGCAGTTTGCCTTTTGTCCTCCTCCTCCTCTCTCTCTGTGTGTGTGTGTGTGTGTGTGCACACAAGCGTGTGTCCTCTTAGTTTTTCCCTTGGAGCAGCATTGCTCTGGCAGAGCTCATCCTCTGATTGCAACCCTGCCTTTGCAGGATCACTTATAATCAGCCTGGCGAGGTGTTTTCAGAAATCATTAGACGTTGGCAAAGGCTGGTCCTATTGATCAAGGCCTCTGTGTCTCGTGTTTTCACTTCTGCTTTTCCTGTCATTTGACTCAGACTGTAAAGGTCTTGGTTTTCCAGAGTTGAACCCAAATTCCACACCCCAACTACACTGTCTGAAATGCATTTAAATATTCGTATCTTTTCTCCCATCTCAACAGTAGTAAGAAAGACACAAGCAGAAAGAAGCTGAAAGACAAAATTGTAAACCTGGAGACACTCCCACCCTAGCCAACCCCTGCAACCACATACACATAAACAAGATCAGGTGGTGCCACAGGGTCAAAGAGACACAAGGCAGGGCTGGTGAGTGCTGTGGTACAGCAGGTAAAACCGCCACCTGCAGTGCCAGCATCCGAAATGGGTGCTGGTTCTAATCCCAGCTGGTGCACCTAGGAAAGCAATGGAAAGTGGCCCAAGTCCTTTGGCCCCTGCACCCACATGGAAGATCTAGAGGAAGTTCTTGGCTCCTGGCTTCAGGAGCAATTTGGCAATTTGGCAATTTGGCAATTTGGCAATGTGGCAATTTGGGAGAGTAAACTGGTGAATGAAAGATCTCTCACTCTCACTTACTCTGTAATTCTGCCTTTCAAATAAACAAATAAAATCTGAAAAAAAAAAATGAGAGACAAAAACCCAAAGTCAGGAAGCACACAGAGAGTGAGACAGAATCCTGAAACACACAGAGAATACATAAGAAAGAGACCTAGACTCAAATACATCTAGAAAATGAGAGATTTTTCACAGGAGCACAGAATTCAAGAAATACGGAGTATGAGAAACAATGAGAGAAAAAATGAGATGATGCGAAAGAAAGAAAGGAGAGAGAGAAAGCATATAAGAGGCAAGCCATATGGGGTGGACTTGGCCTGGGCTGAGTGATTCTCACTAGGCCTGGTCAAACCAATTTCTTTTAGCCCCTAGACAGATGGGATTATGCATACTTTTATGGTATTTCTGATTGTATAGATCTGCTTTTTTTTTTTTTTTAAAGGAATGCATTTTGACTCTGACACATGGCATTTACTGAATAACTGGTTGTCGGGACTCAGCAGGAAGTAAGAACCATTTGAGTGAACCAACAAAGATGATGATTTTTCATCTTAAACTTTCAGAGACAAAATTACATACTTTTTAGCCATTGCTGCTAGAAACTAAATCATGGCCATTTTACCTTAAATCACATACATAGCAGAATGATTTAGTAATGAGGTTTTTTTTTAAGATTTGTTTTTATTAATTTGAAAGGCAAGGTTACAGAGAGGCAGAGGCAGAGAGAGAGAGAGAGAGACGGAGAGGTCTTCCGTGTGCTGGTTCACTCCCCAAATGGCCTTTAAGGCTGGAGCTTCTTACAAGTCTCGCACGTGGGTACAGGGCCCAAAGACTTACACTGCTTTCCCAGGCACATCTGCAGGGAGCTGGATCAGAAGTGGAGCATCCAGGGTTAGAACCAGCACCCTTATGGGATGCTGGCACTGTAGGTGGCAGCTTTACCCGCTATACCACTGTGCTGGGCCTCTAATAATGAGTCTTTAAATGAAGTTATCATATGGTTTATAATAACAGACAATGACACCAGTTTAAAAGAGAAGTGGGAAGGTACAAGAGAATTAAAGGGAAGTTGTTGATAATTAATATCTTCTAAAACTCTAAAATTATTCAAACATCGGAAGAAATAAAACATTTTACTAGAATTTATCTTTGTAGTATCCTTGAGCATTGAAAAATTTATGCATTTATTTTTTTAGTAATTTCAAATGGCCACACGGAAGACTGAGGCTAGTTTTCTAATTCTACATTACATGTATATGTGAGCAAATATATTTTTGTGGATCAAGAAAGGATAGCAGGGCAAAAGTTGAAGGATATGTATGGCTGGGACCAAGAGGGACACACTTTCAGAGTGGCTACTGTTCTTCAGGGTATGTGAAAGCTTATTTAGCCCTCTATGTGAATCCTATGAGAAAGGGCTGTTCACATCAGACTCTCATAGCTAGTGAACAGACAGGTTCAGAGAGGGTTAGTCACGGTTCCAGCGTGGTTAGTAAGGTAAGGAACTGGGATTGGATTGCAGTGCAATGCTGGCTGATTTCTTTTTTTTTATTTGAAAGTCAGAGTTACATAAAAAGAGAAGGAGAAGCAGAGAGAGAGAGGGAGAGAGAGAAAGAGAGGTCCTCCATCTGCTGGTTCACTCCCAATTGGCCGCAACAGCAAGAGCTGCGCTGATCTGAAGCCAGGAGCCAGGAGTCTCCTCTGGGTCTCCCACCTGGGTGCAGGAGCCCAAGTACATGGACCATCTTCTACTGCTTCTCCAGGCCATAGCAGAGAGCTGGGTCATAAGAGGAGCAGCCGGGAGTCGAAATGGTACCCATATGGGATGCTGGCACTGCAGGCGGCAGCTTTACCTGCTACGCTACAGTGCTGGCCCCGCTTGCTGATTTAAAAACCCATGCTTCCTCCTGGGAAGGGCCATCCCTTATCTCACTTTACTTCGTTCTTCCTTATTTTTTCTCTGCATGGATATCCCATTAGGAATATAAAAAAGTTCTTATCTTTACCTGATATTTACTCTCTCAAATATTTCTTTTAATCATTCCCAGCACCCTAAGGGGTCCAAGTGGGGTGTCTGATATGGTCTTAGACCCACACTTGAAACTAAACCTTCTGACATCTCATCCCATGTTTCCTCCAGTGATCATATTGCCTGCTGAAGTCTTTGATGAGTCATTCAACATTACAGAAAGTGTTACCCATGGTAACCATACTCCAAACGGAAGTGTTTTGAGATTACTACTGCGGTTGCAAGATACACTATAGAACGGACCTCTCAGAATATCCATTCGTAAATCTTGCGGTACACTACTGCTGCGAGGGAGGAAAGCCCTGGGCGAGGTTACCTTTTAAGTACATTATCCAATCACCTGGTTTTTGTGGTCTCTTCTAAATCCAGGGAATAAACTGCTTTCCTACTTGCCCTGGCAAATGTGAACTGAGAACCGCCCAGGGGATGTTATTGGATGAGGTTTTCAAAAGCCTGCACTTCCTTGTAACCTCTTATCTTCACATTATCCAAGATTGTGTTCCTTATTATAGCCTAGCACCCCGTGTTCCGGGCAATGCGTAATGTAGACCAGCAAACCAGAAATCCAAGGATGCTTGGAAAAATTATTTTGCTAATGGTCCAGGAATCCTTTTGTGGTTAAATTTTTCTATGAAGATATTCACCAGGCTTGGCTTTGGATAGGAAGAAGTAGCACAGATGTATGTCATTTGGCAGTGCAAGTGCTGGAGTATAATTTCATACTATGACCTGGCACAGAAATTTTGTCACATTTACAAAGGATATCAGCATGCCTAGGATTTGCTCTTTGAGATGTGATAGGGAAGCAAAAGTCTGTATCAGAAGCCTGCTCTCTCCTGAGAGAACTTTTGAGGTAGCTGAAGAAAGGAGTCCTACTTTGGAATTGGAAACTTCCAAGAGTCTTTGCAAATGCAAAATCTTCTCCTTTTGCTACTCTGTAGGCTCCACAAAGTTCTGACTGTCTCTTTCAAATTTTATATAAGTGGCAGCCTGAGGAAAACTTCTCTAGCCCATGTAGTAGGAATTGCATTAAGTTTTCACTCTCTCTCTCCTGGAAACTCTAAACATTAGGCCTGAGCCGCTATATGCGGATACTCAGTGTGAACCTCTTCCTTCTTAAAGAGGCAGTCTTTTCTATTTCACAATTTACTATTAAAGGTACTTTGTTTCACTCAGATCACCAAATCTTTATAACCTGTAGGCTTAGATTTGAAGCAGAGGTGTATAAACACTCACATGTACATGCACACACAAACACACATATTTTATTTTCTTTAAGATTTATTTATTTATTTGAGAGAGAGAATTACAGAGAGAGGGAGAGATGGAGAAAGCGAGAGAGGGAAAGAGAGAGATCTTTCATCTTCTGGTTCACTCCCAGAATGGCCACAATTGCCACTGCTAGGCTATACTAAACCCAGGAGCCTGGAACACTATCCAGATTGCTTATGTAGGTGACAGGGGCCCAAGTACTTGGTCCAACTTCCACTGCTTTCCCAGGCACATCAGCAGGGAGCTCCATAGAAAACAGAGCACCCAGTACTCAAACTGGCACCCATATGGCACTACAATGCCGGTCCCCATATGCTTTATGAGATATGGCATACTTTTTTTAAATAATTGGCAAATTTTCAACAGAAATGCTATCTTTTCTGTCATTATAACCACAACAACTTGCCAATTTTCTCCACATTAATGTGGAGCTTGTACTGAACACCAAACCCTGCAATACTTCTCTTGATCTATTCTGATCTGGAGTACAGGTGTGTTTCTTTCTCAGTGAGAAATATGCTAGCCTGGATGATTGTGTTAAAGAGCTCCTGTTCTGCCATGAAGAAAAGCTAGCCTTCAAATCTTGTCACAGCAGTCACATACATAGATGGTTAATTTACTTACCATTTAATCTTATTCAGTCTGTTTTCTTGTCTAGAAAATTAGCTTATAAGATTTTTCCTGTAGGATTTTCTCCAGACAGTAGATGTACTATCTTGGTTTTCTTCTAGGGCAAAATATGATAATCGCTGTTACTATTGTAAGTAGTCTACACTTCTGATTTTTTTTTTTTGTCGTTAATTAAAGTTTTTTCTTATTTCTGTTACCTAGACACTTTCATTCTCTCTTTTTTTTTTTTTTGAGACTTATTTGTTTGAAAGAGTTATAGGAGAGAGGAAGAAGGAGAGGGAGAGGGAGAAGAGGGAGAGGAAGAAGAGGGAGAGGGAGAGGGAGAGGGAGACACTATCCTTCCACTGGTTCACTCTTCCGATGGCTGCAATGGCTACAACTGGGCCACGCCTAGGAGCCAGGAGCTTCATCTGGATATCCCACCTGATAGGCAGGGGCCCAGACAGTTGAGCCATCTTCTATTGCTTTTCTCAGACCAATAACAGGGAACTGGATTGAAAGTGGAACAAGCAGGACTTGAACTGGCGCTCATATGGATGGCAGCGTTGCAAGCAGAGGCTTAACCTGCTATTCCACAGTGCTGGACCCTTCCTAGACACTTTCAAAGTCCCATCGCTGCATGGTCATGTGTTACTTATCCGTGAAATGACATGGTGGCATCAGTAATCTCTACTGTCCTTTGAAATCTGCCACGCTGTTTCTCCGTAATTCTAAGTTGTGTACACTGACATAACACTGACTTTGAGGAGTAAATAAGCAAATCTCACCCAGTAGAAGCAGAGCTTCTGTAGTGGTGCTTTGCCTTCTGAAACAGTATGTTTCAGTATGAAGTATGTGTTTGTTATTTATTCTTCTGTATGGAGGGAGAAAGAAGAACTTTAGAATAAAATGATGGATAACTACCTTCCGTATTGATAAGTGAGCATAGGGGCCGGTGCCGTGGCGCACTAGGTTAATCCTCTGCCTGCGGCGCTGGCATCCCATGTGGGTGCCAGGTTCTAGTCATGGTTGCTCCTCTTCCAGTCAAGCTCTCTGCTGTGGCCCAGGAGGGCAGTGAAGGATGGCCCAAGTGTTTGGGCCTCTGCACCCGCATGGGAGACCAGGAGGAAGCACCTGGCTCCTGGCTTTGGATCGGCACAGTGCCGGTCGTGGCGGCCATTTGGGGAGTGAACCATCAGAAGGAAGACCTTTCTCTGTGCCTCTCTCTCTCACTGTCTGACTCTATGTGTCAAATAAATTAAAAAACAAACAAACAAACAAACAAAAAACAAACAGGCCACAAGTCCTACCTAGAGGCAGTGGCCGGCCTCAGGAACACGCCTGCAGACGTGACCTAGCCCCAAAGAAAATAAAAATAAATAAATAAAAAAGAATTATTTTATTTTTATTTGAAAGAGTTACACAGAGAAAGAAGTAGAGGCAGAGAGAGAGAGAGAGAGAAGAGAGGTCATCCATTCCGCTGGTTCACTCCCCAAATGACCACAACAGCCAGAGCTGAGCAGATCCGAAGCCAGGAGCCAGGAGCTTCTTCCAGGTCTCCTATGCAGGTGCAGAGGCCCAAGGACTTGGGCCATCTTCTACTGCTTTTCCAGGCCACAGCAGAAAGCTGGATCCAAAGAGGAGCAACCAGGACTCGAACCTGCACCCATATGGGATGTCAGCACTGCAGGCTGGTGCTTTAACCCACTATGGCACAGCGCTGGCCCCTCCGAATTTCAACTTCTACCACTCAGTAACCCATCTCATTGGAGAGATAATATGGGGCACAGTGGTGCTGATTCTCCCATGCTGCAGACCACTTTTACTTAAACACCTGTCAGAAGGTCATCTTTCTTTTGTGCCATGCAGAAGAAATTGCCCCTGAAGCGGTGTTCCTGGATGCAAATGTATAATCACCACCATAATAAAAATATGAGGTATATGAAATATTAAATGTGTAACACCTTATACAGAGGTTCTATAAGAAGAAAAACATTAGTAAAGCACTCATATCTATTATATTGCAATAACAGTGCTTTTAATTTACTATTTTCACTTGTGTAAAATATCAAGAAGTCTTGATCTTCAAATTCTTGAACTGATTTAAAACATTTTATGATTTGAAATATCTAGAATTTATTGAAATAAAAGCTAATATTCAAAGACACATTTTAATAAATTTTGAAGGGAAGTGATTTTTGATTCCTAATTATTTAATCATGTTAAATTCCTCCCTATATATACAGATGCATAGCACCAAACCCCCATATTGACTCAGATAAATGATTATTAACTTTCCTAATGAACAATTATTATGCTAAGGGTTGTTGATAGATTTGTTTTTAGATACAGCAGTTGTTAAATCCATGATCTAAGATAAGTTGTAATACTTATACATTCACATGAGATTTTTATTTTTATGCAAATGGGGTTTTTTATAAGAGAACTTAATTTCTAGACTACGCTATATCACAACTTTTATTTTGTAGTTCACTGTTCTGGAAAAGAGAAAGTCTGATTTCTATGGAGACTAACCCTAATAGCTAACTTTCTGACTACTTTTACACTTGCACTAGGTTGAAAGTAATGCCATATCATTTAATGTTCACAAGATCCACATAAGGTATTTACTGTAATGTGTTTCAATTTGCAGACATAAACAGCTATAGTTAGGTTGTATAATTTGTCTCAGGTCAGACAGCTCAAAGTTGCTGAATCACATTCCAAACAAAAATATGTTTGGAATATGTCAATTTTACTTCTAAATTTTCTTGATGTACAAAGTTATGATAAAATGTTTGAAGTGTTTTGGATATCCACATCATTTCTTCCAAACACACACACATATACACACCTGTGCATGCACACATACACAGAGTTCAGAAACTAATGTAATATTCCACAGACTTATTTACTTTTTTCCCAAAAATTGATAAAATTAATGAACTTGTTATTCTGAAGTACTGGCTGATCAATCATTGGGTAGAACTAGATTAATGTATTTACTGGGGACATACTATATACTAGAATTTCTGCTAAGTTCATCAAGATACTTGAAAGGATTCTGAATGACATAAACTTTCATTTCGGAGAACTGAGGCAGAAATTTGGAACAGTAGTCTGTTAGCTCTTTAAATAACTTTAACTTTAAAAAATTATATCTATGTTCCTAGCATCCACAGCAGTAATAACATTTCACCTATATTACCCAGTTCTCACATCAACCCTGGAAAAAAAATTAACCATCAAAACCCAGCTTGGAACCAGAAAGATTTATCTCCTCCACAACTCTTTTTTTATTTTAAAGCTTTTATTTATTTATTTGAGAGGTAGAGTTACAGAGAAAGACAGAGACAGAGACAGAAACAGAAAGGGGTCTTCCATTTGCTGCTTCACTCTCCAAACGGCCGCAGCTGCCAGAGCTGGGCCAATCCAAAGCCAGGAGCTTCTTCTAGGTCTCCTACACCAGTGCAAGATCTCAAGCACTTGGGTCATCTTCCACTGCTTTCCCAGGCCATAGCAGAAAGCTGGATCTGAAGAAGGGCAGTCAGGACTAGAACCTGCGTCTGGTGTCCACATGGAATGCCAGTGCCACAGGCAAAGGCCCAGCCCACTGCTCCACAGTGCTGACTCTCCCCACAACTCTTTAACAAAGCACATAGCTTGAAGCTAGGGTACATTAGAGGCAGGAAGGGAGAAGATCGCTATGTAAGTCAATATCACTGACAAGTTAAGCCTCAGGTCAAAAGCAGAATGAATAGTTTGTGTATTTACCTCAGACTATTTGTCTCCATGGGGTATCTTTTTAAAAAGAAATATGTAGAGGTGGTTGAAACTCACACACACACACACACACACACACACACATCCTGTACTGTTCTGAAGGGCAAGTCTCCGGCTGTCTTGGATTAGCAGAATTTTAAGGCTTTAATTATCCTGATGACTCCTAATATTCATCTCTCCATCCTAACCCAGAAATGCAAGATTTTGGAATCCTAAGAGAATTCCTGACATAAACAAGGTGGTATCCAGGAGAGTCTAGATTGAGAAGACTTGGATTTAACATTAGAATTGTGGCCTTTATAAAGAAAATTGGAGTAGCAAGACTCTGGGTAATAAAGACACTAGAAAATCAGAGAGGAGTTTTTCTTTTTTTTTTTCTTTTGACAGGCAGAGTGGGCAGTGAGAGAGAGAGACAGAGAGAAAGGTCTTCTCTTTCCATTGGTTCACCCCACAGTGGCCACTGCGGCTGGCGCACCGTGCTGTGAAGCCAGGAGCCAGGTGCTTCCTCCTGGTCTCCCATGCTGGTGTAGGGCCCAAGCACTTGGGCCATCCTCCACTGCACTCCCTGGCCAGAACAGAGAGCTGGACTGGAAGAGGAGCAACCGGGACAGAACCCAGCGCTCCGACCGGGACTAGAACCCGGGGTGCCAGTGCTGCAGGTGGAGGATTAGCCTATTGAGCCATGGTGCCGGCCGAGAGGAGTTATTCTTAAAAATAAATGAAATGCTATGGTCATGAGGTATTTGTTCGAAGTATATTAACCTCATATGTAAAACTAAGTAAAGTGGGAGATAAACTACCTAAGCTTCTAAGATTTTTTAAATTTTAGACCTTATCAGAAAGATAATAAGCTTCCCTCATTGCTGTGATTTTACTCAATTTGTCTTTTGAAAATTATTTCAATAATTAAATCACCTCCAAGCCATGGGCTTAGATAAAAATTTTCCTAGCCTTCAGTTGACCATCTTACCTAGGTCTGTGTTTGTGGAAGACTGTCAGAGTTTAACAGGTAAGCTACCTCAGCTTTTGGTAATGTTCATATTAAATGACTTAAATATATTCCCAGGTAGAATCTACCGCAGACGAAGATTTTTAAATGATCTGTGTTTTGTCCCCTAGGGATGTACCGATGCTCTTTTAAGAAGGGAAAATGCCAAAGCATGCCATTGCTTTACCTGGTTAGAGGCTGAGAAGAATCTTTAAGTGCATCCATTCTCTAATGATGGCAAAATTTGCCCCCAAACACAATGCTTGCCATTCCCTGCAGTGGCGATGACAGGACTGTGTTGCTCAATTAGGAGACATGATTCTTCCATTCTAGGTTCAACCTCAGCCTTGATGCTGTTATTTTTATCTCTGCTTCCAGGGATTGGGTTGGATGATCTGTCAGATCCCTTCTAGCTCAGATATTCTAAGCTAAAAAATAGAAAAAGCACTAGTAAACATTTCCACAGCCCTCGAGCTTTGATGAATTTATCTGCAAGGATGGATTAGGTTTATTTTTCTTTGTCTCGAGGCGAAGGAGACATATGTCTTTAAAGCTGCCTAGCTGGACTGTCTTTTCAGCATGATTTAAAAACAGAGGAAACTTTCACATAGAATTTGTGTCAATATAAGCCGTCTGAAGTTTCATGCATTCTTGTTGGAGGCTAAGTAGATGAGGAGACCGAGGGTAGATGGACCATATCTACTGATCTGGGCAGGTGTGATGAAAGCCTGTGAGACTGTGAGTGATTTTCCACATCTTTGTTTTTAATACATCAGTTAATTTTGGTTGAACAACGGTGAGAAAAAACATCACATGATTGTAGGTTTTCAGTCTGCCTAAAAGAAGCTGTACTGTTCTAATTCATCCGAGTAAAGAATGATACTTCTCATTTGGGGAATAAACCAGCAGATGAAGGATCAAAAAAAGAATGATACTTGTTAAAGACAAAGATAATAACAGCAAAAACATGCCTGGTCCTAGACCAGGTCAATCTATACCCCTAGAATCTGAGGATTAGATGATCTTTTGTGGAAAACAGAATTGCCTTTAGTAACCTCTAAACAATTTCTTTTGCTTTCTTTTTCTTCCTTCTTTATTATCTCGTCAGGTAGGTTGAGTCCTGGGACATCTCATTCATAATCCTGCATCACAGGAAGTGCTTCCTAGGTCTTACAGAGCAAACTGTTTTCTTTGTATGGATACTAGGTCTATTCCTTCTTTAATAAGACTTTTTCCATGAGTACCTTGATCAGAAACAAGAGAATTGGCATGCTATCACACAAGTCATCACTTATTTTGAGACTCGATCCATTTTTATTAATCTCCCTGGAACCTAAAGTAAACCTTCATATTGATATGTTTGCTGAAAGTTAGTATTATGGGACACAATTATAACTCCAATAAGATTGTGAAAGGATATATGAACAGGAGTGGTGCTATTTGGCTGGTTCTAGAATGAAGAGAAGAGGAGGAATTGCAAAATAAAAATCGAGACATGATGATTCTGGAAGTTCAATAAGCATCCAAATAACAGACTGTTGCTGAAGGCACAGATGGTGGGCCCTGCCTCCAGGGTTTCTGATTCAGTGCCTCTGTGATGGGGCGGGAGAATGTTTCCAACAAGTGCCTGTGTGATGTTGATGATGCTGATCTGGGGACCACACTTTTCATGCCAGGGCTTTAACATACTATCTTCAAAATAGATTTTTTTCAATCACTCTTTTCCATGGTGGAAAGACCCTTGGATTGGCTTAACAAAGCTAGTTTTTTCAGTAGATAGGTTTTTAGACAATGTTCTTCCACCTATAATAGTTAAATTACATACTATGTCCTCTATAGAGATTAACAAGCATAGTCCTTGTATTCAAGGAAATTTATATTCAATTAGAGGACACCACCAAGGAAACCCACAGTCTCAAGGCAGTACAATAAATCATGTAATGGAAGTTAGTACTGGTTTGTAGATACCTACAGGAGCAATGTTCAGTTTGTGGCTGGGACATGCAGGCAAGGTAAACTTTTAGGGAAGAGAAATCTGAAATAAGCTTTGAATACCATATACATTTTATTAGTCTAAGGGGATGATATTAATAGCAAAGAGGATAAAGATTGAAGATGCAGATGAATGAACTGACAGTGCACATTAAAAATTGCAAACAGCTTAGTAGAAGCAAGTTACATAAAACCATCGAGGCCCTTGCTTCATCTACAACTTAACCTCTGTAGAGTTCCCAGTCATGAGAAGTTTTAGCTGGTATTTCCAGGACTTTGCACCTACCTTATTATGTTTGTAATGGAAATGGAGGGCCCAACTTGGAAGATTTTACAAAGGATTATATTTCTATTATGAATGCCTAAATAAAGTGTTATATAATCCATTCTCTGGGATATGACACAGCTCTGGAAAAGAACAAGCCTAGTGTTGCATATGCTATTACTAGTCTGTAAAGCAAGACATAGAATATTGTTCGTAGAATTACTTGTGTACAAAGATGAATGAAAGAAGTACATGCACTTTCATATGCTTGTGTGTGCACAGAATATTTCTTTGAGTATGGAAACATATACATGTATACACATATGTAAAATCTAACTTGATGATAGTAGTTACTTCTAGAGAAAGAAGCCAGAGGACAGGGGTCTGGGCTAGGAAGAAGTTTCGCTTTGCATGCTTTTTTTTTTTCAAATTGATGTTATTTTGACATACACAAAATTTATTTTTATCTGATCCCATGTATTTACTACACTACCACTACTACTGCTTCTATTAACAAATCATTTTAAAGTTAAAAATTATTGTTTTAGGTATTAAAAATGAGTTCCAAGAGGAAGGGCTAAACAGAGGGAAGACAGCTGGCTCTTCTTTTAGTTAACTCTTTGAGTACTGACTAAAGTTAAAAATTAGGCATTTTTTAACCTGCAGTTAAAAAGCAGGTTGAATGAAAAGGAGGAAATTGATCTGAGAGTATAAAATCCAGATGTTCTTTGGAGTCACTGGAAACATACAAAAATTTATCACTGGACTCAGGACATGCATGTTAAGGGAAAAAAAATCAGTCTTTGACACTTTCTTGTTCCATGAGATGTCCACAGCTCTTCGTACGTGGCTCTTCATAAATATTGTTAAATGCATGAATCCTGGGTTTTAATTTCTTCTATTTGCTGAATTTTTATTCTCTGAATCAGCTATTAAAAGTATTTTCTTCCGGCCGGGGCCGCTGCTCAATAGGCTAATCCTCCACCTAGCGGCGCCGGCACACCGGGTTCTAGTCCCGGTCGGGGTGCCGGTTGCCCCTCTTCCAGGCCAGCTCTCTGCTGTGGCCCGGGAAGGCAGTGGAGGATGGCCCAAGTGCTAGGGCCCTGCACCCCATGGGAGACCAGGAGAAGCACCTGGCTTCTGCCTTCGGATCAGCGTGGTGCACTGGCTGCAGCGCACCAGCCATGGTGGCCATTGGAGGGTGAACCAACGGCAAAAAGGAAGACCTTTCTCTGTGTCTCTTTCTCACACTATCCACTCTGCCTGTTAAAAAAAAAAAAAAAAGTATTTTCTTCCTCACCTGGTGTAGACCAGAACGGGGTATACTCCCTTTGTTTTATTCCCTGCAATGAAAACACAAACACACAACATACATACACGCAAAGAATGATCGTCTACTTTACTGAAAGCAGGCAGTTGCATTCAATACATTGCCTAGCCAACAAGTTAAAAAAGAAAACAAAGCATTAGACATTGCACTGTCTCTTAATAGCAGCTTGCTTCTCCAAAGTAATAGAGTGTATAGGATATATATAAGAAATCAAATTAGATCAATTTCCACATTTTTTTCCAATCTTTCTTTAGATGGATTGAAGGGTAGTATTAGAGGGTTGGAGAATGTGAGTGTGGGAAGGGGGAAAGTCAGAGAGGCAGAGAGTGAGATTCTGGATGACTCCTAAGTTTACTGATGGAAATAAGCAGGTGAATGGGGTGAGCATTACCTTTGTCCCTAACTTGTGTTGCTTTGGGCAGAGCTCTTTTTCTCCCAGAAACTCTTTTTTTGTCGGCAAAATATGACGATATATTCTCCATCTGTCTCAAAATGTAAAGTGAAATATATACAAGCATTTTGTAAACTTTCCCAATGCCACAGAAAGTTATCACATTATTGTTTGCCTAAATTGAGCCTTTTATGCATTTGCATTATCTGTTAAGAGCAACAGGAAGGTTATGAGCACTTACATTCCTGCTACTGTTCTATGAGGAAATGAGAGCAGAAGTTTACAAAAAGGAAAATCTGTAGTACAGACGGAGCACACAAAAGGGCTTCATACTTTGCATGGCAGATGGTAGTACCTTAATAGATGTGTGTTTCCTTCCCTTCCGCCTCTGCTTCCCCAAAATGACTTAAAGACACTAACTCTGGCAGTTTGGAGAAAATTGGATTCACAAACTTACCAAGCTGGTTTAGAAAATGCATGTATGATTTATATCAGAGTATTTTTAGTGAAGATATTGGCATCACAGAGGTGAAGAGCCAAATCCTGATTCTATTTAAGACTATTTAACTAAAGTGCACCCTTGAACCTGATTCTCTCAACTTTCTTTAAAACTGGAATCTTCTGCTTAATAAGGATACTAAGATAGTTTGAGCAAAAAACATTATGAATTTGTTAAATTATGTGGCTAGTTATCAACTGATAAATAAAATAATTGATAGTAACATATAAGCTAGTGTAGTGGTCCTTTTTTTATTTGTTGTATTATCTAATCACAACATTCATTAAGAACTTAATGAGGAATACTGTACTGTGTCAACCATCAAATGTTTGTAATATGAGAAAAATAATACCTAATTGTTAACCTTCAAGTTTAAAGAGATTATATACACTGCTCATAGTCAAAGATCAAGTAAGTGAAAGTGTGTACAGTGAATGGAACTTTATTGTCCATCTTTAGAGATCTACCTAAATCCTAAAATAAAATGTGATACTTACATTTTAAAAATTAAAATGTATTTATTTGTTTGAGAGACAGAGAGGCAGATAGACAGAGCTCCCATCTACTGGTTCACTCTTCATATGCCTTCAATAGCTGGGGCAGGGCTGCAGCCGAAGTTTGGAGGGAGGAATTCAGCCCAGGTTTCCGATGTGAATGGCAGGGACCCAGCTACTTAAACTATCACACTTGGCTCCCAGAATGTGCATTGGCAGGAAGTCTGGACTCAGGGGCTGGGAATTAAACCCAGGTATTTCAATGTGAGGTTCCAGCATCTTAAATGCTAGATTAAACACCCTCTCCCTGATACTTAATTTTTAAAGAGCATCAGAAGAAGAATGAAGAAGCCTGCATCCCAAGTTCTCCCAGAGACAACATTCATTACCTTGGACAAATCATGTGATATCATAGAATCCTAAATTTAACACAGACAGCAAATAAAATTGTACCCTTAGCACAATCTCAGTGGACTTTGGGAAGGGCTTAATTGATGTTTATGGAGTGCTTATTTGTTTGAACAGTAATATAAAAGCAAGAATAGAAACAAGCACATGTTTTTCATTCCCTGTACCCTAATGCAATTCAGTACAGTTAATTTATTTCATTACTTCCCTGATCAATCATATCAGCTAAGAATGGAGGTCTCAACACACCACTGATTTGCAGCTGCAGGAACTATGGCTCTGGTACACAAACAAGCATCTGACTTAAAAGAAAGGAAAATGTTCCAGGAGATTTGAGATGGTGCACTTGGTACTGGTTTTACTCTCTGATGAGTATTTTTCTATCCAGCAGACCTAATGCTCTGCCTTCTTGAGGACACCAAGTTGAAGTTATGTTGAATCTCAATATCTCCCCACATTTTGGGAGATCATGCATCCATGCCATCTTCAACATCGACACTTCCCAGCTAGCCAACTTCCATGGATAAGGAAATTCATTTCAACTAATTTATCTGTAATATGTTGAGTCACTCTCTTTGTCTAAATATAATAATGCATTGCCATCATGTAGTCATGCTTGCCAAAGAATATACATGTGTGACATAACTATCACCCCTTCCCCCCATTCTATCCATTTTGTCTTTGTCCATCTGACTTTAAGTGTTAGAATTTTCTCTGCCAATTCATTTCCAAGGGTTGTGGAAATCTGTAGTTACTAACAAGTCCCACAAAATCAAATGAAATTTCTGTGTTGGGGCCGGCGCTGTGGTGCTGTGGCGCAGCGGGTTACTGTCCTGGCCTGAATTGCCAGCATCCCTTATGGCCGCCGGTTCGAGACCTGGCTGCTCTGCTTCCAATCCACTTCTCTGCTATGGCCTGGGAAAGCAGTAGAAGATGGCCCAAGTCCTTGGGCCCCTGCATCCACATGGGAGACCCGGAAGAAGCTCCTGGCTCCTGGCTTCAGATTGGCACAGCTCTGGCCGTTGCAGCCAATTGGGAGTGAACCACAGGATGGAAGACCTCTCTCTCTCTCTGCCTCTCCTCTCTCTGTATAACTCTGTCTTTCAAATAAATAAATAAATAAATAAATCTTAAAAAAAAAAAACTTTCTCTCTGTGAGCCCAAATACCAAGCAAAGGAAAATCACTAGAGTACTTATAGGATCTAAGCCAAGTTGTATCTTTGCTCTAACCCCTTCATTTATTTCCTTGCCAAAAAAAGTCAATCCCTTTTGGAATGAAATTGCGTCGATGCAGTGATCTCATGTTGATATTACTAGCCTCAGTGTCTTTCTCTATGTCCTTACTTAACCTGTTATTGGTATTTTCCGGATAACATTTCGCAATCTTAAAGGCCTTTGAGCTATGGAGTTAAAAATTTCCAAAACAATGATTGACTGACAGGCTTGGGATTAATCACAAAGTATCACTTGAAAAACTTCCCATCCAACTGTGTTAAAGCAAACATAGTAAATTTCTCTTCACCTGTAATTCTGTCTTTTTGGTGTTCACTTAGTGGGGGAGGCTCTATCATCTGAACATATTTGACTTTTTTGTTTGTTTGGGTATTTCTAACTCATGAAGACTGGCAATGGGAAGCCACTGGTGTTGTAACTAACTGCTTCATGCTGTCAGCAATGGTTTTAGTACTGTTATTACAAGACTATTTACGATTAAACTGCAGGGCTTGCTTTAAAGAGCACCTGTTTAATCAAAGATAGAAAGTTATACTTCGTATATGCCAGTAGGTGAATAGCTGACTTGCATACCAATTCTGTCCCTGACGATGCCTCTGTTCTTAAAGAGATTTTTTTTTTTTTTGGTAAATGATAATTCTTTGAAGAACTACTCAGTTAAAAATTAAAATATGGGCAAGCATGTGGTGCAGTGATCAGGCTGCTCCTTGGGACTCTTGCTTCCCAGAGGGCCTCAGCTCTGCTCTGGAGTCCAGCATCCTGCTAATGTGCACACTGGAAGGCAGCAGATGATGCCTCAAGTACTTGGAATGAGTAGAATAAGTTCCTGGGCAGCCCTGGCTATTGCAGGCACTTGGGAGGTGAACCAACAGATGGGAGAGGGCTATTTAGACACTGCTTATGTTTTTTTTTATGATTTTTTAAATGTGACTTCACATGTATAAGTTTCCCTTTCCATTTTTAGTATATGTGCTGCCGAAGTGAGCACATCTTTTTCCATTTATAAACAGTTTCCCATAGGTACAAAAGTGTACATCTCACTTAGGGAAACAAAGGGCAAATAACAATGTCCTGAATATTCTGGGTGTTATGGAGATGGGATGTTTCTGTTACTTAAGCAGTTTCATTTGCTAAGAATAAATATACATCGAGTACAGCCTGAATCCTTATTGCTGTGAAGTCAGATTAGCATGGGCCATTTATTGGCAATGTAAATTTAGGAAATTTACTAAGCTAGACTTTCCCTATTTGGAAAGTTATGAAAATGATATTACATACCTCATAGGGTTATTGAGAGAATTAAATGAGGCAATTCAAACAAAGTGCCTGAAATACAGTTAACACTTAGTAAATGATAGCTATTAGTATGACTATTAATACCCAAATAAACACTATATAAGGGAGAACTATTTTCAGAGGCTGAGTATTCTTGCCAGTTTAGAACACTGTACTGATTATAATTTGAGTAATGGGGAGATTTATGTTTTTGACATCATATTCTAATGAGAGAAGTGTGAGACTATGGAATGAGCCAGATCTATATTTGAATTTCAGTTCCACTACTTACTAGCCAAACTTCAGTTTTCTCCCTACCAAATGGCGAAAATAATAATTATCTATAAGGATTATTTTAAGGACTATATGGCATGATTTCTCCAAATTATATGACCCAGAGTGAAAATAATACATAGGTGACTGTGTACACGTGCTCCTTTAAACTCTTTATTATGAGTTAGTATCTGACAGTGAAGTAACACAATGAGAGCACCTTCTTCCTCCTTTGTAACATTTTTGTGTTTAGCTGGGAGAAGCAATCTTGGATCATCATATCTCATTTTTCCATTAGAACTGTTAATTATGAGCCAACCTAACAGAAGTTTATGTCTGAAGAGTCACTCACAGAAAGAGGAGTCAGAGAGCTATATGAAGATGACCACATTTCTGGTATTTGATATCCTCATGCCATTCTCGGCTCTTTTTAGTGTAACTATTCTTCCCAGGCAGAACACTCCAGATACGCTTGAAAGCTATTTTACACAGGACCTTCTATTTTTACCTACTCCGAATCTCTTATCTGCCTTCACACTGTTAGGGACTTCCTGGTCCAGGTGTGCATAGTCCTTCACCTCGGCTGCATAATCACTTGTGATGTTATTGTTCTGACGACTCAGTCTAGACACAGGTCTACAATTCTTACTCAGATTCAGGTCATACAATTTTAGGCAAGACTCAGATAAAACTATCTTCAAGTCCTCTCTAAGCACCTGTTGTTGATACCTACCTGCATGTAGCAGACTTTGTGGGTGTTTATGCTTGCAAAAGATGAATGGAGAGCCTAAGAAGATAAGGAGGGTCTCATTACCAGGTGTGCACTATCAGAGGCTACTTGTGCTGGATGTTTCACAGTAGATTCAAATATCAAAAGGGTAAAAGAAGGTAATGGAAGTAGCTTTTCACCTATTGACGTGAGGATAGCTATATTAAGTCATACAGGCATTATGTATGGAATTTTTATTTAAAAATCCAAATGTTGGATAATACATAGGATGAGAAAAATCCATTGAAAATCAGAATATCCTTTTTAGTTTATTGCTTCAATGTTACCCTCAAAGGTGAACAACAGTAACAACACAAACTTTCTTTTGATGGTTCTGTTTTAAGGGTCTAAATCAGCACTGTCCAATGGAACAGTCTGTGATAATAGTAATGTTCTATGTCCACACTGTCCACTATGGTACTATCCAGTGACTTGTAGCTCCTGACCACTTGATATTGCATCTGAGTAACTGAATACTTAATTGTATATAAATTTAAGACTGTATGTGGTAATTGGTACATGCATACATTGTGCAATGTCCTAACAGAGTAAACAAATCTTTCTCCTCAAAGGTCTGTCATTTGTTTTTGGCATTCTTTACAGAGAAATGTTCAAAATATTTTCTTCTACCTTCTTTTTAGAAAGATATACAGTACCCGTTTGTGCAATAGAACATCAGGACTTATTTCTCCTATATAGTTATAATTTAGTACCTTTTAACCAGTCTTCCAATATCTCAACTCTCCTGCTTCCCAGCTCCTCGTAACTGCTATTGTGCTCTCAACTTATGTGAGACCAATACCTTTTAGATTCCATATGTGAGTGAGATCCTGTGGTGCTTTTCTGTCTGTACTGGTTTAATTCACTTAACATAATGACCTACAGTTCTGTCCATGTTGTTTAAAGTGACAAGATTCCATCCTTTATAACAACTCAATAGTATTCCACTGTGTATTCGACATACATGTCTAGCAGCCATAATATTAGAACAGGTTTAGAATATCTCGTGGCATTGCGAGAAAATTATTTAACTCACAAGATGTATTTTAGATTATTCCTGCAATCCATTCACAAAGAACACAGTAAATGTTATTGATTCTTCACATTTGGAAGAATACTGTCATCCTTGATGAAAATAAAAAACAAGCTGTGAGTGCACGCACAATAAATATCAACAGTCATTCTAAATGAAGTATACATTGTAGTCAGTGATAACCAACTAGATAGTCCACTCAAAGAAGAGCACTGAACGAGATCATGCACACACAGAAACTTTATATAATACTGCAGATGAATAATGAACAGATGGACTAGTGAATAAACAACTCTGGGACACTAATATCCACCAGGGAAAAATCATTTCCTATTTTGTACCATAAACAAAAATCAATTTCTGATGGATGAAGGTATTAGGTATGAAATATGTAAGATTTGGTAGGCAGATGAAAGAATATCTATGTTCTTTTGGTAAAGCAGGATTTATTAAGCAACAAATTAATATCATAAACCTTAAAAAGAATTATTAACAATTTTAATACATTAAAATTAAGACCTTTATCAAATGGTCTTAATGCTGTGGCATTTAAGACTTCAAATAAGTTCTATTTTAAAAATGATACATTAATTTGTGAATGCACATTTTAGTATTATTCTTAAAGCTTGCTTTAAATGCTATATGTAAGAGTACATTCACATGTAGAAAATGCATTTCACAATAAAAGTGAATATGTAGAAAAAGAAGTTCTGATACTGTATTATTTTTTCCAGACTTGAGAGTTCCTGTGTCTCAAGGTCTGTCTTAGTAAATTTACTAATTCATATGTTATGAAACTTCAGCATAACTTATTAGTTTGCTAAACTGGAGTTACTTGTAGAGATAAGAATGGCTTTAAAAAATAGATTTATTTATTTGAAAATCAGAGTTACAAAGAGTGAGAGAGACAGAGAGACATCTTCTATCTGCTGGTTCAGTCCTGCAATGGCCACAATGGCCAGGCTGAACCCAGGAGTTTGGAACTCCAACTGAGTCTCCCACATGGATGGCAGGGCCTAAGTACTTGGGCCGTCTTCTATTGCCTTCCCAGGCACATTAGCAGGGAGCTGGATCAGAAGCAGAGCAGCCAGAACTCCAACAGGGACCCATATGGGAGACTGGCTTCACTGGCAGCAACTTAATCCGCTGTGCCACTAGGCTGGCCCCGTAAGGATGGCTTGTGTCTGTTGAATGCTAGCTATTTGGAACTAGTATTTTTTAAAGAGCTTAACACACATTAACTTATCTAGTTAACACATCATCTACAAAAAAAAAAAAAAAAAAAAAAAAAAAAAGGAAGGGAAAAGAAAACGCTAAGAAGAGGGTATTATCTCTTTAAAATGCTGGCAAAGAAACTGAAACTTGGAGTGCTAAAATAATTTGCCTAGTATCTCACTGTCAGTGAGCAGAGAAATCTGTTTCTTACCCAGAGAATACTTCAGAAGTTGTGCTTCATCCACTACATTGTAAGCTCTGTATAGGTACTTCACAAAATTCATGGAAAATGGAATTAAAAGATAAGTTTATTTTGGTGCACAAAATTTAGAAATCCATGCATTTAGAATGATCAAGAAGTTTGTAGAAAATATATGATGAAGAAACTGGATTTCAAGTTATTTTACACTAAAATAAGATTGTCTTTTTATTCTGTTTCCATGAGATTTTTTTAAGCACTCTTGTTTGCTTTGTGACTTAAAATAAAATTTGGAAATTTATTTTTTCAAAATATATTATTAAGGATTCACCATATACCAATTATTATTTTAGAAGATAGGAGGGGGCAAAGTGACAAATGTGTCTCTTTCCTAAAAGCAAGCATTATGCTCAGAGAAAACGAAAGAAGGAGCAAAGAATGAAGTGAGGGCAAAAAGAAGGAAAATACAGAAGAAGAACTTAAAAATGGAAGGAATTATGACTACATTTTATGCTCTGTTAATTTAACAAACCCTCAAAACACAAATAAGTCCTTTCATTTTCTAGTTCCAAGAAGTTACTTTATATTATATTACCTCCCAATTCCTGAATGTCTGAAGAATGTACTTATTTATCTGACATTCTTTTTGTTGCCATGTCTGGAATACTTTTCCCATTCCTCTTTCTGACACACACACACTTTTCAAGGTTCAGCTCAAAAGGTATGCATTTTTGGAAGACTTTTCCTCCCACCCTCTCGGTCTCTGTGAAAAGCAAATGGATGACTCTGTGTTCCTAAAACGTTTAAGGATAGACAGATACTAAACTAACTGACTCCATATAATATTCTAGCAGCTCATTCTCTGTATCACCTAATGGTGAGGTCAGAAACTCATGTTCAGCTTTAGATTCCTAAAGACAGCAGAAGTAGGAGCCCATGGTACTAAGAATTATAAGCCTTCTTGAGAAATGTAGGTTTAGGAAAGCAAGATTGAAGCCATTAGTTATTTTAGGAAAATAATTAGGTAATATTGTTACATTGTTCTATGTTTAAATAGAGCACAATACTATGTTTCTGTTTCTATTCATGATCACAAAAATTTCAGGATATCCTACTTCACAGTTTAAATCATTGTAAATCTGATTGGTTCTTTTGCCAAGAGGCATAAAATAATACCTAACACTTCCTAAATTTTTTCTGAGTGCCAGGCACTCTTTAAATATTCTGGACATATTATTTCATCTCATCTTAGTTATAGTTAACATTTTTATATCTGCTTACTGTATAGATGAGGAACTGAGTCATAGATGAAATAATTTGTTCAAACTCACATAGCTGGTAAATTGCAGAACCTGGCTTCAAATCTAGATCTTCCTAAATTGGGCATTTTAGTTCTGAGACATTTCACATATAAGTGAAAAGTGTATATCTGTTCTGTATAATAATTTCCAGGTATTATATTTTAATAAAATCTTGCATAATGCTTCCTATGGATCAGGTAAAATTCAGGATCCCAGTAGCTAGCAAAAGGTTTAGATAATGTACCTAGTAATCTCCCTAGGTCACTTAGACTGTTTAGTGATTCAGATTGGCAATAATATAAATGAGTGTGCTTCGATCCCTACCCATCTTTATTTAGAAAAACACACTTGACCACAGTATGCCTGAGGGTTTTAGGTATGAAACCCAAGTTTTAAACACTTTATAAATATTCTCATAGACATTAATAAAAAGATAGGTGTTGGGGCTGGTGCTGTGGGGGAGTAGGCTAAGCCTCCACCTCCTGCGCTAACATTCCATATGGGCATCAGTTCGAGTCCCGGCTGCTCCACTTCCAATCCAGCTCTCTGCTAATGTCCAGGGAAAGCAGTGGAAGATGGCCCAAGTGCTTGGGCCCCTGTTCCCAGGTGAGGAACTGGGAAGAATTTCCTGGCTCTTTGCTTCTAATGGACTCAGCTCTGGCCATTGCGGCCATTTGGGGAGTGAACCAGTACATGGAAGACCTTTCTTTCTGTCTCTCCCTCTCTGTCTGTAACTCTGCCTCTCAAATAAATAAAAGCTTTTAAAAAAAGGTGTTATGAGATAATGAGGATATTACTTTCAAACATGAGGAAAATGAAGTGCACAGAGTTAAATAATTTCTCCAAGGTTATACTACTGTTAAACCATAGATGGAGGTATGACATTAGTAGGACTGGGGGCCAGCACACTGGCATAGTGGCTAAGGCTGCCACCTGCAATGTCGGTATCCCATATGGGGTCCAGTCCATGTCCTGGCTACTACACTTCCAATCTAGCTCCCTGCCAATGGCCTGGGAAAGCAGTGGAAAATGGCCCCAGGGTTTGGGTCCCTATACCCATGTGGGAGACCTGGATGAAACTCCTGGTTCCTGGCTTTGGCCTGGCCCAGCCCTGGCTGTTTTGGCCATCTGGGGAGTAAACCAGCAGATGGAAGGAAGATCTCTCTCTCTCTTTCCCTCCCTCCCTCCCTGTAACTCTTTTAAATAAATAAATAAATAAATATTAAAAATAACAGAAATTTGTAGGACTATGTTTTACACCATTGATATTGTGCTGTATGCATTTTGATAAGGAGGTGTTGTATTTAGTTCTAAGTCTGATACCCTGAATCCCTGAATTTGTGAGAATGGAGGCTATTCACTGACTTTCCAGTCCAAAGGGTCCTTTCTTGGTTTCCTGCATGAAGTGTTCATGCCATAGCACATTCCCTGAAGCCTTCTAAGCAAACATCCTCACCCTGCCTTCCCTGTAGAGCTGTGTGTGCTTTCCTCATGCTGCTGTAGACTTGCAGTGCTTCCTTAGAGAATCCCGAATGTCTTCCGGTACACCTTACACTCTACTTTCTACTTCTGCTCTTTAGTTCCTGTTTTCTGATTATCTTTGAATGCAGTGGATCAAATTTTGCACACATCCCAAGAAATATCATTATAAGACTTTAAAGGAGAAGAAAACACATTTCTGTCGACTGGAATTTCAACAAGGTGAATTACAAAAAGGGTAAATTACTCTCTCTTGGAGGCTGAACCCGACAAGATTCATCTCAATCTGTTCAGCAGGTATCACAGTATCCAGCATGAAATGGATGCTTAATATGTTTTGGGCAAACATGAATGGCTAAATGTCATCTCATATTTGATAGCTTTAAATCATTTCTGAAGTCCTGTAAGTATTCACTGACTACAATAGTGGCTGGGATTCTAGGAAGACCTGAGGATAAATTAGCAAACACAAAACCATCATCATCCAGAGTGTTGCCAGGTTTGGATTGACAGGAAGGTTTATTTTATATTTCCTACCCTGTGCTTATTCCAATTGATTGATAGACGTTGTCTGGACTATTGTAATTAGAAGGATGTTTAGATTAATCCTGGCCTAGTGAGGTAGACTGCCTTGATCAGTTAGAGATTTGTATTGTTTGTGCAGTGACGGTAGAATTCAGTCACCCACACAAAGACTATCTTGCCCTTTATGTAGAATGCATGCTGCTCTGTAAGTAAAAGTTGTTGTTTTACTAATTCAAAGTTTGATGTGATGAGAAACTTTATCTGAAACTGGGCCTTACTAATGAATCTCAAGTTCAGTTTCATTCTGTTTATGTAGCTTTATACACAAGGGATAAGGAGAGCCTTTTACCCCAATTCCAGAAATCCTGGGTGATGTCTCATCTTTAATATCTGAAATATGTGTTGTCAGTAGCTGAGATGTATTGCCATGCTGACCTTACTGAAGACACTGTTACTTGGGCCATGGCTTCTGACTCTGGCTTTGTGCTGAGATTCTTTATTTCTCTCTTCTTCATCTTCGTCTTCGTCTTCATCTCCTTCTTCGTCTCAAAGCAGATTGCTTTCAAAAGTTTGAAGAGAAACTAGGGCGGATTTGGGTGAGTTAGGAGTGGGAAAAGTGGCTCATTTCCTGAATAAATATTTGTCTGCCATCCCCACTTTGCAGACTCAAACAGGGATTAAAAGGTAAAGATTGGCAGGAGGGAGGTGAGGATGCTTTTAGGCAAAAGCAGCATGTGTGTTATAGCCCAATACACAGAGAATGTGAGTCCTCCTTTGTTAGAAGTAAAATCAGCTATAAGCAGCACTTTGTAGGTGCTGCTAAAGAGTCAGCATAGAAGAAAAAGCACAAGCTTTGAACCAAAAATAGCTGAATTTGGAACATTTACAAAAGATGTGAGCTTGGGAGTGTGGTTTAAGGGCTTAGAAAGTCAGTTTTCTCATCTGTGAAATGGGAACTAATGCAAACTGAGAAGCAATAGAATGACCTACAGTGAAACTTCATTCACTAACATTTTCCTTAAGAAAAAATGGAATTTTATAGGAGGTTACTAATTACAAGCAATTCAAAACTTCTCAGTTTTGAGAGACTAGTTCTAAACAAATGTATACAAGAATTTTACTTGGAAAAATGTGTTTACCACACAAAATCATTCCATCACCACCAGCAACAATGGCAGTGGCAGCAAGAGCAAAACCATCAATAAGTAACTTCCTTCAACTTCTGCAGTCAGGGAGAAAGGCCATAGTCTTAATGATAATGGGCAAGGAAAGCATGATTTGTGCAGAAAGATACTATTAGACCATTATTGTTTCAGAGCTGTGAGACTAATATACTCACTAAAATACTGGCATATATTTCAAAGTTGTATAAATATTTTAATAGAGCAGAAGAAAATGTTGGCACGTGCAAAGATAGTACGACTTCTTTTCCAAAAGGAAAATAAATTGACTCTATGGATGCTGGACTTAAATTGAACATGAATATAGATGAGAAATATACAGGGCATATTTTACATAATTTTTTGTTGTCACAACAATGAAACCAATAACAACTTTGCAACAATAATAAAAATATGAGTGCTTTGAATGCTTACTAGTGCCAGGCATGGGTAAGCTATTTGAGTTTTTTTGTTTTCTTTTTACTTAATAGCTTTCTTAGAATTTTTTTAATTAAGTAATTTGAGAGCAGAGAGACAGAACTCCCATCTAATGGTTCACTCCTTGAAATCCTGTAATGGCCATCCATGTGTTAGGGACTCAATCCATGTCTTCTGCATGCGGGGCAGAGACCCAAGCAACCACTCAAGCCATCACCTGAAACCGGAATTAGAAGTGGAGCTGAGATTGGAACTCAGGCACTGCTAATGAGATGCTACCCAACTGGTCTCTTAACTGCTACAGCAAGTGCCTGCCCCAAACTTTATTTCTGATTCAGTAGCCCTCCTCTGATGGACTGGAATGTGGGAAACTCTCCTGGCTAAATTTGAGTGGGAAGGCTTGATAGGAGGAATTTACTCTGGACAGTGGGAGAGACTGCAGCAGAACACATCTTCCTTCCCAGATAGTTCTTGAACATCTGACTTCACTCTCATAACTTCTTTTGAACTACCTACAGAAGCTGGGAGGGTAAGTAGCCAGCTGACAAGGTCAGAGGAAGATCATTAACACTATGTATCTGCCAGAAGCTATACCCATCCCTGAGGGAGAATGCACAAAGTATCTTGCTTTGAAGCTATAACTGAGAAAAAAAGGAAAGGGTCGTTCACCAACTTCATTTGTTTCTGTTGGTTCCTTGAAAACAGGAGATGTGTTTTTTTAAGTGCTTAGTGTTGTGTGCTTGATTCAGTGGGCTTGGATTTTTATTTAACTTTTCTTATTTTTTATTTGAAATAGAGATAGAGATAGAGAAAGAACATAAAGAGATCTTCCATCCACTGGATCACTCCTCAAATGTCTTTAACAGTCAGGACTGCATCAGGCTGAAGCTACAAGACTGGACTTCAACCTAGGTCTCACACTTAGGTAGCCGAAGACCCGAGTACTTGAGCCATCATCTTCTGCCTTCTAGGGTGTGCAAAGAAATTAAAAACAAAACAAAATAACACAAAAACAATGTCAATAAATACAGTTTGTCCATGAATACATAGTTCAGACATGGTGAATCCAGTATTGGAGATTAAGAGTTCAAGTGTCCTATGTGAATGTGTGGACAGGCAGGTTCTTATAGGTTATTCTCCAGGTGAGATTTTAGTGTGGCAGTTAAGATGTTGCTTAGGATGCCAGCATCCCATATGGATGGCTGGGTTGGAGTATCAGCTCTGCTCGCAGTTCTAGATTCCTGCTCACGTGTACTTTGGGATGCAGAGGATGCTGGCTAAAGTACTAGGGTCTCTGCAACCCAATGGGAAAGCCAGTGTTGAGTTCTGGGCTCCTGGCCTCAGCCTAGCCCAGCCTTAGCTGTTACAGGCATTGGAATTACTCTAGCAAATGGGACATTGTTCCCTCTCTGACTTCCTCTTTTTCTCTTTGCCTTTCAAATAAATACAACAGTAAATACAAAAAAAAGTTTTCTTAAAAAATGTTTATTCTGTTTCCACCCCCAGGAGTTACATGTAAGGTAACTTTTCTTTTTCTTTTTTTTTTTTTCTTTTTTTCTTTTTTTCTTTTTTTTTTTTTATTTTTTTTATTTTTTTGACAGGCAGAGTGGACAGTGAGAGAGAGAGACAGAGAGAAAGGTCTTCCTTTGCCGTTGGTTCACCCTCCAATGGCCGCCGCGGCCGGCGCGCTGCGGCCGGCACACCGCGCTGATCCGATGGCAGGAGCCAGGAGCCAGGTGCTTTTCCTGGTCTCCCATGGGGTGCAGGGCCCAAGCACCTGGGCCATCCTCCACTGCACTCCCGGGCCACAGCAGAGGGCTGGCCTGGAAGAGGGGCAACCGGGACAGAATCCGGCGCCCCAACCGGGACTAGAACCCGGTGTGCCGGCGCCGCTAGGCGGAGGATTAGCCTAGTGAGCCGCGGCGCCGGCCAAGGTAACTTTTCTTGATTGATTTACTTCACCTTCCAGGATGTCTCATCGAGATTTCCCACCCTGAGCTGTGTTATTCAGTTTTAGGCTTGGAAAATGCTTCCTTTACAAGTCTCACATTTGAACTGATTACAGTTGTTCTTAAACTCAAACATATATTTTTTAGAAACCTTTTATTTAATGAGTACAAATTTCATAAGTACCACTTTAGAAATACAGAGATTCTTCCCACCATACCTCCACCTTCCTACCCTCCCTCCACCACATCCTCCCCACCTCCTCCTCCCTCTCCCATTCTCCATTAAGATTCATTTTCAATTAACTTTATACATAGAGGACTCTATACTAAGTTAAGATTCAACCATTTGCAGACATACACACAAAATATAAAAACTGTTAGAGAACAAGTTTTACAGTTAATTCTCATAGTACAACTCACTGAGGACAGAGGTCCTGCATGGGAAGTAAGTGCAAAGTGACTCCTGTTGTTAATTTTACAATTAGCACTCTTATTTATGACATCAGTGATCACCTGAGGCCCTTGACGTAAACTGCCAAAGCTATGGAAGCCTTTTGAGTCCATAATCTCTGTCAGTATTTAGAGAAGGCCATAAGCAAAGTGGAAGTTCTCTCCTGCCTTCAGAGAAAAGTACATCCTTCTTTGATGGCCCCTTCTTTCCACTAGGGTCTCACTGAATGAGATCCTTCATGTAGGACTTTTTTTTTTGCCACAATGTCTTGGCTTTCTGTGCCTGAAATCCTCTTATGGGCTTTTCAGCCAGACCAGAATGTCTTAAGGGCTGACTCTGAGGTCGGAGTGCTGTTTATAGCAATTCTATGAGTCTGCTGTGTGGGCTGCTTCCTATGTTGGAACATTCTCTCCTTTTTAATTCTATGTATTGTTATTACCAGACACTTGGTCTTATTAAATAATCCCTTTAACATTTAATCATATCGTATAATCAATTTAACACATAACATGATCACTTTAACACTTAAGATGGCATTATTACCACCAATTTAATGGGATTTGGGGTCCCATGGCAAGTTTTTAGCTGTACCCTTAGAAGAATGTCCATAGGTATGTATGCAGAACGGTACAGCTCCCCCCTCTTATTCCCACTCTTACTTTTTACTGGGATCCATTTTCAGTAGACTTTATACACATATGGTTAATTCTGTTAAGTAAAGAGTTCAACCAATGGTATTAAGAAGGAAGAGGAAAAAGAAACTGTTCCTTAACAGTAAAGAAAAGGGCTGTTCAAGTTATTGCTTCTTAAAGTGTCAATTTCACTTCTACAGGTTTCTTTTTAGGTACTCTATTAGTTATCACAAATAAAGGAGAACATATGGTATTTGTCCCATTGGGACTGGCTTATTTCACCAAGTATGACGTTTTCCAGATTCATCCATTTTGTTGCAAATGACCAGATTTCATTTTTCTTTTACCGCTGTGTAGTATTCCATAGTGTACATTTCCCATAATTTCTTTATCCAGTCTTCAGTTCATGGGCATATAAGTTGAATCCATTTCTCAGATATTGTGAATTGAGCTGCAATAAACATGGGGGTAGAAATATCTCTTTTATTTGCTGACTTGATATTCCTTGGGTAAACTCCCAGGAAGTGGGATGGCTGGGTCGTATGGTAGGATTATATTCAGATTTCTGAGGTATCTCCAAACTATCTTCCAGAATGGTTTTACCAGTTTCCATTCCCACCAACAGTGGATTACGGTACCTTTTCCCCCACATCTTCACCAGCATTTATTGTTTGTTGATTTCTGTATGAAAGCCATTCCTCCTGGGGTGAGGTGAATCCTCACTGTAGTTTTGGTTTACATTTCCCTGACAGCTAGTGATCCTGAGCATTTTTCATGTGTCTGTTGGCCATTTGGATTTTATCTTTTGAAAAATATCTGTTTAAGTCTTTGTCCGTTTCTTAACTCAGTTGTTTTGTTTTTGTGGAGTTTCTTGATCTCTTTATATATTCTGGTTATTCATCCTTTATCAGTTGCATAGTTTGCAAATAAATTCTTCCAAACTGTCAGTTGCCTCTTCACTTTCCTGACTGTTTCTTTTGCAGTACAGAAGCTTCTCAATTTTATGTAATCCCATTTGTTAATTTTGGCTTTGATTTCCTGTGCCTCTGGGGTCTTTTCCAAGAAGTCTTTGCCTGTGCCAGTGTCTTGCAGGGTTTCCCCAATGCTCTCTAATAATTTGATGGTATCTGGTTGTAGATTTAGTCTTTAATCCATGTTGAGTGGATTTTTGTGTAAGGTGTAAAGTAGGGGTCTTGTTTCATACTTCTGCACATGGAAATTCAGTTTCCCAACACCGTCTGTTGAAGAGACTATCTTTGCTTCAGGGATTGGATTTAGCTCCTTGGTCAAATATAAGTTGGTTATGGATGCTTGTATCAATTTCTGGCATTTCTATTCTGTTCCATTGGTCTATCCATCTGTTTTTGTATCAGTACCAGGCTGTTTTGATTATAACTGCCTTATAGTATGTCTTGAAATCTGGTATTGTGATGCCTCTGGCTTTGTTTTTATTGCATAAGATTGCTTTAGCTATTTGAAGTCTCCTATGTTTCCAACTGAATTTCAGTATCATCTTTTGTAGATCTGAGAAGAATGTCTTTAATATTTTAATTGATATTTCATTAAATCTATAAATTGCTTTTGGAAGAAAGGACATTTTGATGATATTGATTCTTCCAATCCATGAACATGGAAATTTTTTCCACTTTTTTGTATCTTCTTCAGTTTCTTTCTATAATGTTTTGTAATTCTCATCGTAGAGATCTTTGACATCCTTGGTTATATTTATTCCAAGGTATTTGATCTTTTTTTGTAGCTATTGTGAGTGGGATTGATCTTACAAGTTCTTTCTCAGCCGTGGCATTGTCAAACACATCTCTTTGATAGTTGAGTACTTACCATATTGAGAGTTTAACCATCACATTTTCTGAAGAAGTGAGTACCTTTGGGAAAAGGTATTTCTCTTTAAATTTGTTGGAAAGAAGTCTCTGAGATAAATAGCCATAGAGAAATGCAGAATACTATCTCCTAATAGTCTTACTTTTTTCCCTATGATTTTCATAACTTACCCTCCCAGACTTTTGCCTCCTTCTTCCTTGTGTTAGTTACTCAGATACTAGTGAGCCTTTGTTTATACTCCTGACATTGCTTAGGATCGGAGAATCAAAGACAATTAAATGTTCTTTCTGCCGGAGCTGTGCCGTTCCGAAGCCAGGAGCCAGGAGCTTCTTCCGGGTCTCACACGGGGGTGCTGCTTTCCCAGGCCATAGCAGAGAGCTGGATCCGAAGAGGAACAGCCGGGTCTTGAAACGGTGCCCATGTGGGATGCTGGTGCTTCAGGCTAGGGCATTAACCTACTGCACCACAGCTTCGGCCCCAGACTTATCTATTTATTTAAGAGAGACAGAAAGAGAGGTCTTCCTTCTGCTGGTTCACTCCCTAAATGGCTGTAATAGCTGGAGCTGGGCTGATCTGAAGCCAAGAACCAGCAGCTTCTTCTCGGTCTCCCCCGTGGATGTGGGGGCCCAAGCACTGCTTTCCCAGGTCATCAGCAGGGAGCTGGATCAGAAGTGGAGCAGTCAGGACTCAAACTGGCACCTGTATGGGGTGCTGGCCTCATAGGTGGAGGCTTAACCTGTGCCACAGCACTTGCCCCTCATCTTTTCTTTTAGACAGATGTTGCCTTAATTCCATGGTTGTGTGTTCTCCATTACAATGCTTGCTTCTTTTATTCTACAGCTCAAGAGCTTATTGATTGTATGTGCTTTTAGGTATTCTGTAAGCTGATATTTATACTAGATGTCTATATTCTAGACTGTTTTCTAGTGTGCATTACTTTAGATGTATTTGCGTTGTTCACTGAGTGAATCCCCCAATGAAAATAACAAGTTAGCACCAGCATGAATAACAAGGGATTGTGTTTAAGAGCCACTTAGCTATTCATACTCTTCTAATTTTGATTTATAATTAAGGTCCCCACCAATGTCCATTATGCCATAGTTATGCACTGATGTGTCCTCAGTGTAATTATCACCAAATTATGGGCTTTTATTCTCAGTACTGTTTCTCTCAAATTTTTGGTGCTAACAAAAATAAACTGCATTCAGTTGGATTATGCAGAAATAGTGGCAGAATCTCAGAAAGTTCACAGAATCAATGAGAAGACTATTGAACTTAGACTGAGAGCACATTCAAATCCTGAGATGGCCGGCACCATGGCTCACTTGGTTAATCATCCACCTGCGGCACCAGCATCCCATATGGGCTCCATGTTCTAGTCCCAGTTGCTCCTCTTCCAGTCCAGCTCTCTGCTGTGGCCCGGGAAGGCAGTGGAGGATGGCCTAAGTTTAGCTTGGGTGCCTGCTCCCGCATGGGAGACCAGGAAGAAGCACCTGTTCCTGGCTTCAGATCGGCGCAGCTCCAGCTGTAGCAGCCATTTGGGGGATGAACCAATGGAAGGAAGACCTTTCTCTCTGTCTCTCTCTCTCACTGTCTAACTCTATCTGTCAAATAAATTAAAAAAAAAAATCCTGACATGGGGGTAGCTTGATAACAACCCTGTCTCTGATCCCTCTAACACTCATTTCTTGTGGTCTAGAATCTCTGCCCAGTGCAGCAATGGGGCTGGTTCCTCAATATATCAGTAGAGTACTCAGAAACAAAGAGAGACAGAATGGGGTGGGGGTGGGGGGTTGGTAAAGATTTATGTATTTGAAAGACAGAGTTAGAGAGAGAGAGAGAGAGAGAGAGAGAGAGAGAAACTTCCATTAACTTGCTCTCTCCCCCAAATGGCTTCAATGGCCAGGGCTGGACCAGGATGAAGCCAGGAGCCTGGAACTCCATCTGGGTCTCCCACGTGGGTGGCAGGGGCTCAATCACTTGGGCCAATTCCCATTCTTTCCCAGGTCATTAGCAGGGAGCTGGATTGGAAATGAAGCAGCCAAGACTCAATCCAATGTATTTATGGGTTGCTGGTGTCACAGATGGTGGCTTAACACACTGTACCACGACATGGGCCCCAACCTGGGCTATTCTTAAATGAATTATATACAACTGAAACCTAACTATGAGACTTCGAAGGCATATTATGTTTGTATTACTCCAGAAACATTTGCAGAGTGGTTTTCATCCCTCTTTCCAATCTAAAAGAGAGCTTAAGGGATCATCCCACATTTGCACAGCTAATAGAAATCTGAACTAGATTTTGAATGGGCAGTGCATTTCTTAAGGCATTCTCTTTAAGAAACCTTCAGTCAAGTTTTAGACAGAAAATTAACAGTGCAGCTTCGTAAGAGCAACCTAGAAGAGGGGAGACTTGTGTTCAGGCACTGGAGTAAGCTGCCTATACAGTCAATCATATTTACGTTTGCTCTGATTGCTGTTGTTAAAGGAAAACTGTATCTTTTTGAACTTTCAGATTTCCTTTTATCTTATATGGAGCCCTGCATTTTGTTGTTGTGTATTCAGTGGGGTGGGTGTGCACATGCACTTTATGAGAGTCAAATGACGTTGGTCAGATATGCTTGTTGTTCCACTTCCTGGCCCTGTGATCTTCAGGAAATCCATCTTCCAAAGCCTTATTATTTATTCCTTAAAACAAGAAGCAGTAACCTTAAAAAGGAAAGCTTCGTAAGTGCAGAAGGACATCTATCTTTTCTACTATTGTTGAACTAAAAGCATGAATAGATGATTAATATATTTACTAATTTAACTTTTGTGATATTATTTACTTCATTAAAGATAGTTTTAAAATTTCCAAATATCAAATGGTGTAATTTTTCTGAGTTACTATATTCATACCCCTTAATAATTTTTCTAATTTTAAAAATTTTATTTTTAACTTAATTTAATTTTTACCAGCTGATACTTTGTTTATTTCATCTTAAAGTGGTATTAATACAAAGAACAGATTCAATGTATTTCATAGGACAGTTCTAAAAATATAATATTCCTATGTATTATTTTTACTATGAGAAACCACATACTACATTGCAGCCTCTGTGCTTATTTTGTTACAAACCCTAGAACTCCTAAGGGAGATGACCTTTACTGTCATTTTACAGAGACACGAAGAGCAGAGTTCACTTACCTAGGTATTAGGTGAAGCTTGAATTTAACCCTGCCATTCCGTGGCTGACAATAAATGCCACAACAGTATGGATTTTCTATCTTGGATTTTCAATGTCACAATGCTGAACAGTCTTTTACCTGGAAAGAGGACTCTGTGTGTGTGTGTGTGTGTGTGTGTTCTGTCTGTCAATGATGCTTTCTTCCTAATCATCACAGAACCATGACGTTCTAAAGCAAGACAAAGAGATTTATGGCTTCTTGAGATTGTCTCCTGCTTCTCTGAGAATAAAATGAAATTTTTTGTACCACACTTCAACATACTTGACATCTTTTATTATTTTCAGGTCATACACATCTTTCTTCCTGTAAAGAGAGTCATCCTACAAGCATTCATTCGTTACTCTTAAGGTCGTGTCAGAAAGAATCATAGACTTTTTGTCAACACACTCAGTGTAAAAATACAAACCCTTTCCCCCCAAAAACCCTTCCATATGTTCTTATCAGGAAATCAATGTGCTGATGGAGCACTGAGGACTGGGAGATTTGGAGAAATTCAGTGCACTTTGCCATCTGCCTGAGCAGATGGAATTGGGATTGAGAGCTCTCACTCTGATCTTAGATCTGCTGGGTATTATCATCTTGGATGTCATACCTCCAAGAATTATTGCCCATGAAAAAGGTACCACTTACAAAGCTGAGACAAAATGTGCAGAGAATATTTTTCTGTGATATGGCTTCTATATTTTCTACACTACCTAATTTATTGTATATTTGGGAGGCTTTAAGAAGCTGAGAATATCTATAATTTTCTTTCTTTTGAATCTGTTCTCAGGCTTTTTAACGGCTGTGATACCAACAGTAACAGTGCTAAATAATATACCAAGTATTTCAAAACTATTATAACTGGATGTCTTGAATTCCATGGTATTTATTATATACCCTTATTTACATTAGTGTCTCATTTATGTGAAGAAGCTGTACCTTGCAATGTCAAGCTTAACAGAGTGAAGTGGATGCTGTTATATCTCTAGACTTTTTTCATCACTGACATAGACTGGCATGCACTTGGGTCAGAGAAACATGCCTGTGTTCATTTAACAAATGTCTAGGGATGGCTATTGCAGAGTCAGTATATGCCCTCATCCTTTTTCAAAAGTGTCTTTTACTGAAAGCTAATTATATTTTTTTCATTTCATTAATGTATTTCTTTATATGTTCTTATTCATAGTGTCTTGAGTTATTGTAGAGAAGTGTCTGAGACACATTATTGGTTGCATTTGTCAAGTTGTATACTCTCCAAATCTCAGAATGTTTATTTCGATATGGAACTAATCATATAGACACCATAAAAAACTCATGTGATGGTTAATACATGCAAACTGTTTACTATATTCTAAGCATTGGGTTAGTGACTCACTAGATGATGGCTCTGAGAATTCAAACCTAGTAGACAAGATTAAGAGAGGCAGCAATGGGAACATTAGCCTATACGGAGCTCTTAATGCAGCAAGGGCTTAGAAAAGCATTAAGTGTGAAATGATTGGTATCAGTTTATAAATTATAAATTGGAGGCAATATAATCTATACCTGGAGACTGAAAAGTTTTATGTCTTTTCTTTAGATCATCATTCAGGATAGGATTATTCTCATGCATCATATTCATGGACTACTGTCTAGATTTCTTAACATCTTGTAGATGCTGCCTCTGTATTACTGTATATGTGACTTTACTGAACCACAGACACTGTGTTGTGAAAGAATAATGGGAGAAGTTCCAGGAGCCACATTAACATTATGCAGGATCCTGGATAGTTATATTGATACTTAACCTTAGATTTACCCTTATGACTTAAGCTAGTTTGAGTTGAATTTTCTGTTACTTAGAGAAAACAGTTTCTGAACGCAGCTCCACCTCTGTTTGCAAAGGGTCAAACAGCCTTGACTGTGATCTCCATCTTTATGTCTTCATTTGCTTTCCCCTCTGTGTGGAAATCATTGAGCAGGATGGTTCTTCTGGAAATGGCAGCGGCTGGCACCTACCGACTTTAGAGTCAACAGACAATAGGAAAAGAGTTCCATGATCACCTAACATTGTGATGCCATTCTTTGGAAAGATTCTGATTAGCCTTGATTGGATGATATTCTTGCTCACAATCCAATCCTATTGGATCATTCCTAAAACCCTACAGTCAAGGCTGAATTAAAATACATAGAATGAAACATGCATGTGCACACACACAGAGAGAAACACAATCTATCTTGCTTACAAAGGAGAGGCACATGCACTCCAGCCACACATTCTGTCTCCACATCACTTTATCTAACTTTCACTGGCCCAGCCTTTGCCTCGGAAATAATGCATGATGTTTATACATTCACACTCAAACCCATCCATCCATAGAAATTGCAGTTTTCTGAAATATGCTCCTCAAAAATGTGAATATATTTTGTTCACTTACCTCTTATTCGGATGCACTTCATTCTTGTTTCTTTCTGGATTTTAGACATTCTATAATTTTCCAATCCTTTTTGGTTTGTTTTTGTAATGTTGTGAAATAGATATTTGGTCTTCATCCATTTCCTGGAATATAGCTCCTAAAATCCTTGAAATTTCTAAAAGAATGTGTCTTTGTGGTATGCCGATGAGTTGCTGGTCACTGGATGGTTCTGCTCACATGTATTTAGAAGGTTGGGGCTTTTCAACCCCATCCCATCCTCTAAAGAGGGGAGAGGGGTGAAAGCTTAAGTAAACCACTGAGGGTCAGTGATTCAGTGAACTACATCCTAACTAATGTGACCTCCATAAAAACCCAAAGGACTGAGTTCAGAGAGCCTCAGAAAAGCTCATTAATTGAGCTTCCTGGAGGGAAAGCAATCATGGAGAGAGTACAGACTCTTCATACCCCTTACCCTCTATGTGGCTCTTCATCTGTAACTTTTGTAATACCCATTATAAAAAACAACAGTAAACATAAATAACTGCTTTACTGAGCTCTGTGAGCTGCTCCAAAAAGTTAATCAAACACAAAGAGGGAGTCCTTGGATCATTTATAAAGAATTATTCAGAAGCAAAGACAGGTGAAACAATTTGGGGCTTGCTATTGGCCTTTGAGATAGGGCACAGTCTTGTGGCACTGAGCCCTCAACTTGTGGTATCTGATGCTGTCTTTAGGTAGACAGTGTCTGGATTGTATGGACTTAGAGGACACTCAACTTGTGGTATCTGATGCAGAAGTTGGAGAACGGATTGCTTGCTTGGGGGGAGGAACCCACACATTTGATCATGAAAGCATACTATGTTTTGAGAAAGGGTGCAAAAATTATTTACTTTTTCCTCTCAGAGTTTCTCATTTTTATTATTAGTTAATGTATAGTTGAAAACATTATGAATATTTAAGGTATACAATATGATTTATTATATGTACACATATAAAATGGTTACCTCTGCCTTCTTTCTCAGTTTTTTATGCCTTTGATATCATCTTTTCAACTTCAACCTAAAAGACAGACATTCCACAAAACTTTTTAAAAGGTTTATTTATTTGAAAGTCAGAACAAGAGAAAGAGATAAATATCCTCCTTCTAATGATTTACTCCCCAAATGACTACAAAGGAAGAGGCTGGACCAAGCTAAAGCCAGGAACCCAGAACTCCATTCAGGTCTTCAGGGTGGCAAGGACCCAGGCAGCTGAGCTATCTTCTACTACTTTCCCAAATGCATTAGCAGGAGAGCAGAAGGGACACAAACCAGCACTCTGATATGAGATATTGATGTCGCAAGTGGCAACCTAACTGGTATCACAATGCTGGCCTCTCTCCAGAATTTTTGCTTCATTTTATTTTTTCCTTCCCTTGAGTTTTGATTTCACTTAGGTCATAATGATGCACAAATATGCCTCTCTAAAGTAGGACTCTCTTGAAGTTCCTAAAGTGCATGGCTAATGTTTCCACATAGATGTCTACATCAGCACACTAAGCTCAAATTATCTCAGTGTAATTAAAAGTACATGGATTATAGCATTTTATGGACTTGTCCATCATCCTAATCTTACCAATGGGATGACCTTTTCAGAAAATAGTATAAGTTATAAAGCACGTTTAGTGTGCAAACAATAATACATGCCTTTAGAAAATAGTTTGAAGAATTGAGATACTACAGCAGACCTATTTTGTTTGCAGGAGATTCTTGGCCACATCCCCATGGGATGCCTGAAAGCTTGGCTATTCCTTAACCCTATTTATACCTTGTTTTCTCCTATATCTACATGTCAGAGATAAACTCTAATTTTTAAATTAGGAATAGGTAGAGATGAACAACAGTGGCTCATAAAAAATAAAGCCATTATAATGATCTACTATAATAAAAGTTATGTCAGTACAGTCTGTATCTGGAGTTTCCCATTCAATATTTTGGGACTAGATTTCTGCAGGTGGCTGAGAAACCTGGAAAGTGAAACCATGAGGAAGAAGGCACTACTGGATGTGTAAAGTCGTGAGAATAAGGCTTGGCACAGAGCACTGAAGAAGTTATCAATACGATTGGTACCTCAAACTAAGACAATGGCTTTCTCATGCTTTAAGCATCCCAATATCAATCTTAGGGAAGCACCTTCATTGGTGGCTTTCCATCACATGCCTAACCCTGGTTAATGAAAGTACATTAGGGTTATCTTTATGCCATTGTACCTATAGAGAATGCAGTATATAATAGTGGATCGTGAATGGGATTGTTTATCTCTCACTCTACTGGTAGTCCAGTACCAGTGAATCTGTTAGATGCTCAATAAATTTTTCATAAATGAATGAATGCATTCCAAATAATACTTTAGTAGTTCTACCTATCAATCAATTAGCATAATTGGATCATTGTCTGACATTCACAAAGATAGTGTATGGTGCTGGGAGTGGCATCAGAGGTTATTGAATATATTCTATCCATAAGCCCATATAGGACTTTTCTGTACTCTGGATATTATTCATGGACTTCAAAGTGAAATATAGGTGGCATTTGAGTGAACTGCTAGGTGCTAAGAAAGACAATAATTCCATTACCAAAAACAGTGTAGGGCTATGTGTCTCACTTTGTCCGTAGTTCAGAGGACTGAGTCAGTTGGACAAAAGTGCATGACTAGCAGTGCTGGAGCCAAGATTCAAACATATTCCCCTATGATTTTAATAAGGGAGCACCCTCTGTTGTGAAATCTGTTCTTGTGGTTCACAATCTGTGTTGCATCCTGCCATGTCATGCAGATAGAAATCCATCCTAACATTTCAAAGCCTGCAGGGAAGAGTCAGTCTTCCCAGGAATCCATTCAATGATGGGTCTGCTATTGGAGTTGGCTTTTTGAAATGATTTTCTGTATTTGTATCTGGTTATGTTCCATAGTTCTGAAAACTCTCACTGTCAGATGTCAGTCCTCACTTCATACCACTCACCTGCTAACAGGAAGTTCTATCTATTTTGAGTCATTTGCATCATTATTGTACCAGTAGGAACAAGGACATAAGGCTTTTTAACACATATCAACCTCCTTCTTTTCTCTCTTCTTCACTATGTAACTAACTGTGCCATAGTTTTCTTCTCCCCTGTTACTTTCTGTATACATTCAAAACCTAATCAATGCATCTCAAGAATCATGCACTCTAAACACTACCAGGGCCTTTTGCTATGAAAAAAACAATCGATATATGGTAGAGGAATATAGCCACATTATGTCCTCATCCTTTTTTTTTTTTTTTTTTTTTTTTTTTTTTTTTTTTTTTTTTAAAGTCTTGAAGAACTTGTTTTACAGGAGCAGCCCGCACCCTGTCAGGTTTCCTGCTGTTTTCTCAAGCAGACACTAAAAGAAATGCACTAATGATAGCTGGGGCTTGTGATGGGCAAAGTCTGTCCTGCAGCTCAGAACTGGGATGTGAGGGGCCAACCCTGACAGAAACAAGTTTTCAGCAGCATGAATTTGTGAATATAGACAGTGCAAATGAGAGTTTATTATGCGTGGAGCCTAAAAAAATGATGCCTCATTTTTTAAATTAAGCTGCAGAGGTTCAATTCAGATAATATTGAACGATAGTTTCTACACTAAAAGCTAGGCTTTTCTTTTAGTGATTTGGTTATTTGATGGTGTTATTTTATATTGTAGTTGCAAAGAAGGGAAGGTAAAGATTTACTAATGGAGAATATTGTAATTGAAGCCAGGTAACAACTGAATTTGACTCACAGATTTGTTTTTTATTTACCCTGTGTCTCACAGCTGTTGAGGTAACATCATCTTTAAAATGGGCATAATTGCCTGAATAGCAAGATTCTGTAAACAAGAGTAGGAAAGAGAACATGTCAGGGAGTTGAACAGAACAAGTGCAACAGGAGAAAGGAAAATCTTCAGATGCACAACTGGTTTCATTGTTTCTGGCAGAGTAGTTTCTAGGTCATATGCAGGGATTCTTATTTTCTTCAAATTTGGGGGAAGGAGGAGACAGAATTTGCATAAAACTGTTCTTCAGGTAGCCTTCATTGTAGTTAAAGAACCACTGGCCAACCAAGTGTGATACAAATTACAAATAATATGAATATTTTAACCCCAGCATGAGATTTCTCACTTGGTTTCTAATTATCAGTATTAACATGTTGGAAGGAAATGTGATGTATTAGAAAGAGAAAAATTATTCCTACACACTGCTGGAAATCAACCATATGTGGGATATTTTGGCATGTCTACTCTTTACTAGCTGTGTGACTTAAGCTAGTATTTTACTCCTTCTAAGACTCAGTTCCCTCCTCTCAGTGAAAATATCCTCATGGCTTTGTATAGAGTTTTAATACAGGGCTTTGCATGTGGTGTTTGTTTTAGAATGCTGGACTTCTCTTTACTTATGTCTCTCTCAAAATTAATGACTCATAGTTTATTTTTATGTTTTGGAATGATTGGTTTGATTAACTTCATTTTAATGATTTGATTGTATGTACACCTTAGTGTTCTTATTGGAACACAAACTCTATGATGATTAATTAATAATATATTTGAATATTTAGGTATATAATGTTTGTGTGTTTCTAAATAACCTAATGCTTCTTTTTTTACTGCCAAATTATATCAGAATACAAAATAGTTTGCTCTTAAATTGTTATTCCTTCACATCTTTATGGAGGAAGCATAGGAAACACGATGACTAAGGCACTGCTTTACACTCACCTTTTCGAAATAACTTAAAATGAGAAAGTTTGGCTACATAAGACTTTTATGATAAAATCAATAAATTAAATGATAATTCTTCCTTAGTCTTGCAAGTATAGATTTTTATCCCAGGAAGCCCATTTTGCTAACCATTTAGTAAAGTCACATTTTTTAAAAAATTAAAGCATAATGTGTCAATAGAACCATTTGTAGGCCGGCGCTGTGGCTCACTTGGCTAATCCTCCGCCTGCAGCGCCGGCACCTTGGGTTCTAGTCCCGGTTGGGGCGGCGGATTCTGTCCCGGTTGCTCCTCTTCCAGGCCAGCTCTCTGCTGTGGCCCGGGAGTGCAGTGGAGGATGGCCCAAGTGCTTGGCCCCTGCACCTGCATGGGAGACAAGGAAGAAGCACCTGGCTCCTGGCTTCTGATTGGCGCAGCGCACCAGCTGTAGCAGCCATTTGGGGGGGGGGGGTGAACCAACGGAAAAAGGAAGACCTTTCTTTCTGTCTCCCTCTCTCACTGTCTAACTCTGCCTGTCAAAAAAAAAAAAAAAAAATTTGTGTCAGGTTTCAGGTGTAAACAGAGGATGATTCAGAAATACCTGTTCTCCAAAGATGTTATGCTACAAAGCCATTGCAAATGAAAATGTTTAATATATACTATGACCCCTTTCCTTGAAAGTGCCTGCTTGCAAATGAGTGTAGCTCTTTAGAAATATGCAGTCACAATGTCCCCTAAAGTACACTAACACCACTCCTGTCTTTGTCAGCACGTTTCACCAGGAAGGTAAGCAGGGGTAAGGCATTTTGTGGATGTGCTTGTTTAGTTCTTGCTTTGGTTTTTTACCTTTACTTTTTTTAGATAAAAGTTTGGTGACAGGAGAGAGTTGTTGATTTATGAGGCATCCATCTTAAATGAACTCATTTAATAATTTTTGGTTAGGTTTCTAAGTCATAGTGATATCAGAGATGACCCCCTTAAATTTATACAAAAATGTGGCCCCTTAAAGTTCCCCAGAAGTACCATCTGGGATGTCACATATGTTCCCGGAATTAGGGGTGCCATACGATATCACCATATGCTTATTAATAAATCCCCAATATTAATAAGCCCAAGAGAGTTCTTGCCTAATATTTAGAGAAGAATTCTAAATACCAGCATAAATAAATGAGGCAGCATGGTACATTTTAAGCTTTTATTTAGTGTGAAAGATGCATAGGAGAGTGAGAGCTTTATTAAGAGAGAGGGAAATATGGGTTCATACCGAGCACCAGGAACCAGCCACGTGAAGGAGCATCTAGGCCAGGAAGCCTGGAGCACATGGCCTGAAGGCCATGAGCCCTGGGGGCGCAGGGCTACAGCAAGCCCCCTCCTGGCAAGAGGCCAGGGAAGAAGAGAAGGGCCTGGATATACCCTGTCCCAGGCTTTTAACCCACTTCCAAAGGGGAGTGGTTAATTAACCTGATTAGCTGGTGGGCACCCAGGTGTGGCCAGGTAGGGGCGTGATGTCACACAGGGGCGTGGTGAAGGTATCAGGTAGGGCGTGAGGTCACACAGGGGCATGGCCAAGGCGTGCTCTTCCAGCTCACAACGCTTATCGATTTTAACCTGTATGCCTGCCTACTTCAATAGTTTGTAGAAAATTGGCAGGTATAGAAAATTGGGTAGCTAAGACATTTAGGTTTTGTGAACTTTGGGAGTCATAAAGTAGTTTTTTGTCAAAAGCATTTAATAAATATATCTGAAACAAGTGCTCTGCACATGGCCTTGTGCTGGACATGGGATTCAACAATTGATGTGATTTCAGCTTTTGGTAAAAGATAGGTTGCTTTTGGTTCTGACTCCCACACAAAAATGTATGCACATTAATGAATGAAGCGTCATGGGGTGGATGTTTAGCACATTGGTTAAGATGTGGGTTAAAACACTCATATCCCTTATCAAAAGACTTGGTTTGATACCTGCCTCCACCTTCTAGCCCAGCTTCTTTCTAAAGCAGATCCTGGCAGGCAAAAGTGAGGACTCAAATAACTGGGTTTCTGCCACCCATGTGGGAGACCTGGATTAAATTCCTGGCTCCAGCTTCAGCCTGGCCCAGTCTGTGGGAGTGAACCGGCAGGTGGGAGCTCTCTCTTGGTCTGTCTGCTGTCTCTTTGCCTCTCGAATATATTTTAAAAAAATCAGTATGACAAGTTGGCTGAGAATGAGATAAACAGGATACTGACAAAAAATAGCAAATAGAAAGGGAAATCTACAGACTTTAGAGAAACTGATCCTATGTGGACTACTTATAACATTCAATTAAACCTAGAGGATGCCAACTTAGGGCATTTTAACATGGATTTTTCTTATGTTTTGAATACTCTTATCCCAATCCTCAACTTCAGAAGCCATAATAAGAACAGAATATATGGGAGGAAAAATAATTCAGAGAAAAAGAACAGCATATAGCAAAGGCCCTGGGGTAGACAGAGGTAGGAAATAACTTGGTCTCTATGGCAGAATTTACAGAACTGAGTAGACTATTTTGAGGAATTTGATCTTTATTATTTCGCAAAGGGAAGCAATCAAAGGACTTTAAACAGAAAAGACTGATTTAAAAGAATCAGCAGTGTGGCTGATGCTGTGGTGTAGCAGGTAAGGTCACCTGCTGCACTGGCATCCCATAAAGGCATCCATTTGAGTCTCCATTGCTCCATTTCTGATCCAGCTGACTGCTAATGCACCTGGAAAAGCAGCAGAAGATGGCCCAAGTCCTTGATCCCCTAAATCCATGGCTCCAGCCTATGTGGCCATTTGGGGAGTGAGCCAGTGGGTGGAAGATTCTGTGTGTGTGTGTGTGTGTGTATCTCCCTCCATCTCTCTCTGTTAACTCTCATTAGAAAACAAAAATCAGCAGTGAATTAGTTTGAAAGTAGAGAGGTAGTCAGTAAGCCATATGGAATGCTAATTATTTAACTAAGGAGAGAGCTCTGGTTGACACTCGTCAACAGAGGGAGAGAAAAGTAAATGATGGGGCAGACTGAGGCCCAGAGAGAGCAGCGACTTGTCCAAGGCCACAAATGCAGTTAGGAGTTCAGCTAGGGCAACAGCCAAGTGTCTTAGCCTGGAGCCAGTACTCATTGTAATGGAAGCTGAGGTTGGAAGGACTTTCTAAACGGAAATGCCCCAGGGTTTAGTTGTGTTACCATTGGCTGCCTCTTGTTCTGTAGAGATAAGCCAAACAGAAAGAGTCAAACAGAATAAGCTCAAAAGTGGGTTTTTAAGCATTCATTTATGTCTGATTTGTTACAAGATTCACAATTAAAGAAAATAACAACAAAAAATCAATTAACATTACTGGTATATTTGGTTCCTTGTGTATTCAGAAACTGTGGGAGTTTGAGAAGGTCTTTAGAAATTGGGTAGTTTGCTTTTTCCCAAGGCATTCCCTCTTCCTTTCTTTCAGTCCTTATCACAGTGGAGAACAAAGTCTCAGTTTATTGTTGGTCGTTAGGAGTGTTAAAAAGAGAGATTAACACCTCCCTGGGCCTGAGGCCCCTTCTCTCTTTCTGAGAGCCTTTGGCTGGCAACTGCATGGAGACAGAATTTAATAACATTGCTTTGTTTTCATTGAATTTACTTTTATGATTACATTTATTTATGGCATGTGATACAGGTTTTCTGTTATAGTGGTGATATAAAGTTTTCCTCTGAAATAAATTTTAGGAAAACATCAATATGAAAACTAAAGTTATGAGCATTTGGATACATAACAAAAACAATGTTGCATTTTGGACTCCTTGCATCAGTTACTGTGCAAGTGGCCTGCTTCCTCTGGTTGCCTCCCCTCATCCCTCTCCTTTCCTGATTCTGCTGTTAACATTGAAGGAAGAATCAGTTTCCCACAGTAAGGTGGTGAATTCAAGCTACAACACAGCCTTCAACTTCAGACTCCAACCCCACAATGAGAATGGGGCTGGGGAGAGCAGAATCAATGCACACATTTATCAAAAGGAAAAATTTTAAGACAAATCATGCTATATCTATACCATGGATTAATGTTTAATAGCTTCCAAAATAGCTAATAAAAGTACCAAACGGATGTAAGTACATGACATTACTGATTTCCACAATATAGTCCATGAAAACATAGCTAAGATATCGCACATAACCATGCTTTTCATTTCTAGAAAGCAAAGATAGGCTATGTACATGCTAGCATGGATGTGTATAGGGAATATCTAGAAAAATGCACCTGGGGAAGTTGTTAACTATGTCCTCAGGTAGGAGTGGGGGAGTGTGGATATGGGAAATGAGTTACTTGTGTTTTACACGATTTTATAGAAGTGACCCCTTTGCCTTTTTTTTAATCACACACACACACACACACGCACATACACCCACAAACTGAAGAAACAGCACACATTCAGTTGGGAGAATGGAATCAATCACCAATTTTAAGTCAAAGCCCATTAAGTCCAGCTGTATTGGAGGCAGTGCTTTGGGCCCAAGACTAACTGGCTTGTGAAAGATGAGCTCAGCACTCTCTTCTAAAAGCAGATCCCTCAGGATGGCGACAGGAAATGCTGAGCACGACACAGTCACTGCCACATTCTGCTTCGTGTTCCTCCTCCTCCCACCTCCCTCCTCCCACCTCCCTCCTCCCACCTCAAACCCATGTCCACTGCATCTTTACACAGGATCTAAGGCTAAGCTCATTCACATGGAGATGTGTTTATTCAATATTTATATTCTTCCTACTTTTAACACATTTAATAATTATTGATTGAGATTGAGATTCTGTCATTTGCTAAGCATTTTTCAGGTGTGAAAGATGTCATGTGTGAAACACAAGACAGATCTCACCTCACTTTTTATTTTATTATTTTTTAAAAAAGATGTATTTATTTATTTGAAAGGCAGAGTTACAGAGAAGCAAAGGCAGATAGAGGGAGGTTTTCCAGCTACTGGTTCACTCCCCAGATGGCTGCGATGATTGGAGCTGCGCTGATCCAAAACCAGGAGCCATGCACTTCTTCCTGGTCTCCCATACAGTATAGGTGGTCTCCCATGGGTATAGGTGCCCAAGGACTTGGGCCATCTTCTACTGCTTTCCTGGGCCATAGCAGAGAGCTTGATCGGAAGTGGAGCAGCTGGGACATGAACCAGCACCCATATGGGATGCCAGCATTGCAGGCAGTGGCTTTACTCACTACACCACAGCACGGGCACCCCTAGCATTATTTTAAATCTCAGATAAACAAACAACATTTTCAAATAATTTTTTAAGCATAGACTTGTCAACTTTATTTGTATTTGAAAGATGAGAGAAAGAGAGAAAAAGAGAGAGAAATAAATATCCCACATTCAGTAGTTCATACTCAAATACCTACAACACCCAGCCCAAAGCCAGGAGCTGGGAACTCCATCTAGATCTCCCAAGTGGATGGCAGGGACTCAAGTACTTGAACCATCACTTGCTGCCTCCCAGTGTGGGAGGACTTGGGAATCCAACCCAGGCACTGCGATATGGGTGTCCCAAGAAGCATCTTAACTGTGTCTTACCTGTGCCAAATATGCCTCTGCAGCTAAAGTTGTTAATGGAGCAGAACTCTCCTTGTGAAAGAGCTATCTATAAAGCAGGCTTAGGAGACCGAACAAAAAACATTTAGGGGTTTCCTCTGGAAAGAGGTAATATAAGAACAGAGACTGGAATGAAAGGGCTGTGCAAACTCCTTCCCTGAGGTAGAAAGCAGCTGAGCAGATCCAAGGAAAAGGAGAACAGACTGGCACCATCAACAGTGAGGGAAACAGAGAAGAGGGAGGGACAGGGAGGAGAGCGGCAGGGACAGGACCTCAGAAGCCATGAAAGCGATTGGCCCAGGAAATATGTGAGGGGGGTTCATTACTACTCTACTTGTAAGTGCTCCTATTCATGCTTTTTCAGAGATCAGTGGGTCTTCTTTCATGGGGAATGAACTGTGGGAGAACAAGAGTAGAAGCAGGGAGCCCATTGGGGATGCTACTCTGATGTTCTTAGAGCTTTCATCTTGTAAGTTGAAGGAATGCAAATTTCCTGAGAATGTGAATAAGCCAAAGTCGGTAAAGCGGTAAATCGAGGTGAACAATCTTGAAGCCAGCAGGGAGTATGCTGTTGAGCTGGACCTCAAAGTTCCAGCCAGTCATGGCCCTAATTGATGCTGAGAGTGATGAAGGGACTGAGAAGGGGAGGAAGGAGGGAAACAGATAAGCAGACTGAATGAAAGAGGGGGCACAGCTCAAAATTAGTGGCACGCCACCTGTTTATGAATCATTCCGTATATATGAGTTGGCCAAATGAAGCAAATGACTTCAGGCAGAAAGAGTAAGCTGCATGTGAATGTGGATGGTGAATTTTTGTTATTCATACTGTAGGTCTCTCAACCTTAGAGTGGTTTTTGAGTATGAGGTTATGGACTCAATATGCCATGTTGCGCTATTCACAACATAAAATTTCAATAAGCTTGTTGAGTGCCTACCGTGTGACAAGCTCTGTGCTGAAGATAGGAAAGAAAAATATAGGGCATGCATTCCTAACATCCTAAGACCTCAGATTCTAGAGAGGCAGTGCTGCTGGCTTCTTGGGCATATCCCAAAGTCCATGGTCTCTGTTTCCGAGGAGTGCTTCATGCTTAGATCAGTGCTCTGCTGTCACTGTCTTGAAATTCTTAATAGTTTTAAAAGTGAAGTTCATTGAGACAGCAGAGCATCCATGTAAGCAAGAGACACACAGAAGAAAGGACAATACCTTCATATTGTAGTTCCATAAATAACACTTTTACCCAGGTATTTCCTCCACATTTTCTTTTTGTTCTGGGCACTGCACATTGTATAGCCAAAGTCATTGCTTTGAACACATGCATCAGTAATTACAGTAGACCCTGGCCTTTCCTATGTGAAAGATGCCTGTAGGCTGGCGCCGCGGCTCAATAGGCTAATCCTCCACCTAGCGGCGCCGGCACACCGGGTTCTAGTCCCAGTCGGGGCACCGGATTCTTCCCCGGTTGCCCCTCTTCCAGGCCAGCTCTCTGCTGTGGCCTGGGAAGGCAGTGGAGGATGGCCCAAGTGCTTGGGCCCTGCACCTCATGGGAGACCAGGAGAAGCACCTGGCTTCTGTCTTCAGATCAGCGCAGTGCGCTGGCTGCAGCATGCCAGCCGTGGCGGCCATTGGAGGGTGAACCAACGGCAAAAGGAAGACCTTTCTCTCTGTCTCTCTCTCTCACTGTCCACTCTGCCTGTCCAAAAAAAAAAAAAAAAAAAAAGCCTGTAGGTAGGCATAAAATATAAAGCTTTTTTTCAGCTTTTATTTAATAAATATAAATTTCCAAAGTACAACTTTTGAATTATAGCAGCTTTTCCCCCTATATCCTCCCTCCCACCCGCAACCATCCTATCTCCCACTCCCTCTCCGATTCCATTCTTCATCGATTCATTTTCAATTATCTTTATATACAGAAGATCAACTTAGTATATACTAAGTAAAGATTAAAACAGACTGCACCCACACAGACACACAAAGTATAAAGTACTGTTTGAGTAGTAGTTTTACCGTTAATTCACATAATATAACACATTAAGGACAGAGATCCTACATGGGGAGTAGGTGCACAATGACTCCCGTTGTTGGATGAGAGTGCTTTTTCTCTCTCCTCTCTCTCTCTCTCTCTCTGTGTGTGTGTGTGTGTGTGTGTGTGTGTGTAGGGATGGTACAAAGAAGGACTATAGAAACAGAATCAAAAACTGAGTTCATTTTTGGTTTTTGAAGGAAAATTAGTAGTTGGTCAAATAAAAGGGACTCCAGGCAGAGAGAACAAGCCCCTTATGAATACAGGAAACTGTGAAGTTACCTGTGGCTGGGGGTTTATGTTGTCATGCAGAATGGCTGGGGGGTCATAGTGACTGGAATGGAGCTGTGAGGACTTGGTTAGGGTCAGATCAAAGGGAGCTTTCCGTGTCAGGCTCCTGAGCAGAGAACAGAGAATCCATGTATTACTGAAATTGCCTCTGAAATTCTCCTGGTCGTAGATCACGTCAGAGGTGCAAGAGGGGACTGCAGGTTTTCAGGAGGGCGACACTCTTTATGAAATCTTTCCATTTGCATCAGTTTTCTTCACAAAGTAGTGTTGAAGAATATTAACTCCTATCAAAGAAGCAGGAACTGAGGATTGAGCCTGCTATTCTCCAGACAGGTGGCTTTTCAAGGATTAAGTAGGAAACGCAGGTTAACACTTAGGTGCTTTGACACCAGAGCCCTTGCTGTTAACCTTCAGTGGTTAATTTATTTTTTGCTTTCCTATAGAATAGTTGGTAAATAACAGTACTAGGAAATGGCTTTGATAAATTTTGAGCTAAATCATAAAAATGATAGAATTTTACTGTGCTCTGAATGTGGCAACATTGCCGTCCTATACTGATACAGCTGTGTTTTGTTTAGCTGCTTTACCGAATATCACCACACTCACATAGATAAGTTCAATTTTCAAATAGATCAAAAGCTCTCATAACTTCAAGCCTGAATACATGCTTTTCTTCTACTGGAATGCACTTCCAAGCATTCTTTTATTTAGTTCAATCCCTGAGGGTCCACCTATGCTGTAATCAGCCTCAGGAATTTTCACTGCTTTTTGCAGACGGACTTCAACTCTGTTTTCCAGGTTTCTTTAAATCTCTGTGCTTTTCAATCTCTCATCAACCACATGGTTCGGTCAATTTACTTACCATCCTTTCCCAAAAGGCATGAACTTCTTGAGGCAAAAACTGGTTTATTTCTACATACCTGGGATGATGTAATATAGTCAATGCACGTCTCATTTATATTGTACCATGTTTTACCAGTTGACTCAAGTAGAGTACTCATCTAATAGATCAGCTGATATTAATAGATCATTGTATTGAGTGCTTACTTGAAGGCAGACACTGCAAGATGAAAGAAAATATATGATAAAGGTGAATGAAAGAAGGGAGAAGAAACAATTTTTAATATTCTGGTCAGCAGAGGTGGGGTAACATTCAAGTTGTAACCTGAAGAGTGAAAAACCAGCCAAATACAGAGTCACGTGGAGAGTATTTCATGCGTGGAAAATATAGGAAGTCCAAAGGTTCTGTGTTATAGAGAAAATTTATCACGTTCAGAAAACCTGTGTGGCTGGAACAGAGCAAAAGGGAGACAAGGAGGGAGGGAGGGAAGGAGAAAGGATTGTGTGTGTGTGTGTGTGTGTGAATGTTTGTGTTCATAAACCTATATATAGTTCTTCACATATGTTTAAGTCAGTCCTTTCATTTCTATCGTTAAATCCTGTCCTGTCCTCCTTTGTGCCTGAGCTGAATGGCTACTTAAATGGTTTGGAGTCTCTTGAAGTCACATTAACTGGTGTTCTTTTTCACAAAAAAAAACCAGCGAAGCTGACAGGGAGGGAGGGTTTCCAGTGTGTTCCTTTTAAACTACACTTAGCTGCTGCTTGTGGCTCTTAAATCGACATTCTTTCTGCCTTCCTTGAAGGGAACAATCAGATAGACTGTAGGTGGTCTTGCTTAGACATTTGAAGCTTTATTCTTAGACAAATACTGCCAGGATATACTTTGATTCCTGGGAGCGCTAGAACTTTTAAAGGTGTACCTGCATGTCTGTGTGTGTGTGTCTGTGTGTGTGTGTGTCTGTGTATGTGTGTGCATCTGTATGTCTGAGGGGAGAGAAAGGACTATTAACTTTGATCTCTTGAGTCTCTCATTGTGTAATTAAGAATCAATTGGCCAAAACCTAATTTTGAATATATAACCACTTCCGCTAACTTGCTTCTGCTGAAATGATTTGCCAAGCAATATTACATTAACACCTAATCTACTCTGAAAATCAGTTAGAAATACTAAATTACCCAGGTACACCTAATGTTCTCAATGGAGCATTTGCTTTGTATTAAATGCATGCATTGACAACTTCACGTTTATTAACATAAGGATTGACCTAGGAACATAGACTGTTTTGACCACAAAGAGGATGAAAGTGCATTGGAGAGAATGCAAGCAATCATCCAATGTCAGTTTGAAGGACTCTAGGAGACCCTAGCAGGCTGGACCTCCTGCCTGAAGTACTTCAAGTCCGTCTCCATGAGAGCAGAGTGAAGAAAATCAATACTAATAAAAACACTATTGAAATTGGAATGAGTTGCACAGAATTGAGCATTTTACTTAGCTTATTATTCCTTTTTTTTTCTTTCTGTTTTATCCTTGAGGAGTAAAATAACTTCTTCTTGCCAAGGAAGTACAAACTTGTTAAGCAACATCATAAAAATACTATTCAGGGACTTGATATTTTTACTGTAAAAATAGATACTTCTTTATGCGTATGCAAACTAGGCTTAATTTGCCCTCATAAAATAGAATTTGCATTACCTTAGTTCTACTGTTTGGAAATTAGATAACATTAAAGAATATAATAAAACACAATATAAATTTACCTCTTTTCTTCCTTTTTCCACAATGAATTTTATTGGAGTCTAGTGATTATTTGAGTCAATGCAGACATTTTCTGTAAGCTTACCTTAAGATTTTTATATCATGAGGTTTCTGTTTATTCAAAGACTGCCTAGCCTGCTTTGAGACAGAACATACATGAAAAAAATCACTTCTGTAATACAACTAGTTCTTTTAGAAAATGGGATTAAAATAGATCTATTGTTTTAACCTCAGCATGTAACACACATACATATATGCATTTTGCAACTAATTTGCAGTGTTGATATGGTCTACTAAATTATACTTAGAAATTTATAATAGTTAAGCATATTTTAATATTTTCTCTTTTTATTTGAATGCTAATACAGTTAAGTGGTTGGGTACCATTTTTCTTAAGCTTAATGATTTTAATGTCAATAAAGGGATTTGGATTGTCTTAATAAAAAATTTGATTCTGCTTGTTGGCTTAAGTGTGGGATAACCTTATTCTGCATCTTATTTTACTGAATCTCACATGGCAACTGTGATCATAGGATTATCTATATGGGGGCACTTACTAGTCAGTTGGCACTTCCAGTATTTAACCATTTGTCACAGAAAGATCTCAGAAGTTTTGAGTTTTCCTGGAGCCTGTAAGACCCATTATTACAGAATGCTGAGCACTGTAATGGAGATTGTTCCAGAAACATCCTTTCCTGCTAAGATTTCCCAGTATGAAGGTTTTTTTTTTTTTCAGCTTTATCCAACTACTTTTTGATAACATTATGGTAAAGTCATTCTTGTAAATTTTCAGTCAAAAAATATAAAATGAGAGTAGATAAAGGGCATCTGAAAGGAAAGCAAAAACCTGTTTGGTTCTATGAATATTAGTGTTCTGTACTGGAGGTTAATGTGCTATTTATGAGGTAGAAGTGCATTTCTTACACACTTACTAGGTTATGTCATTTCTTTAACTCCATTCTACATTTTTCCCTGTGACATGGAGACAATGCCTACTTTAGAGGATTATTGTTGAAATACAGTGAGATAATTAGTGTTAATTCATTATGTTAGTTTTTCATATTTTTACTATCCAGCAGAGTTAATATTTTATAACATGTATTATTATTTAGATATTTTTGTTCTCATACATGTAGTGATTGGATCTTAGTTTCTAAAAATCAAATAAGAATATAAGCTTGAACTTATTTTCAAAAGCTTTTTTTCATGTAAAGGTGTTTTGAGGGTTTATTATGAGTCCAGTTCACACCTAGGTGCGAGGGACACAAAGATGGTAAAAGCCCATTTGCAGTACTTATAGGAATTACACTATTAAAATCACCTATAGCTCTGGTACTGCAAGAAATGTTTCAGCAAGAAATCCTGAGTAGAGGAAAGAGTGAGGCTATGGTCACAGAAAGTCTCTCCAAACAGCCTATTCAGTTTTTGTTGTTGTTGTTCTTTCATTTCTATCATGGAGAATCAAGAACTGGACAACCAGTTTTGATATGGGTCTTAGTGAGATATGAAAAATCCTGACATGAAAAAAAATTCAGCTTGGTCAAAACTCCATTCATCGATCTCTAAATTTGGCAGTTCTACATGCCAAGTGGTGCATTAGTTGAGATGATTTTGTGAAGGTGGTCAGCATTAACATTAAACAAAATTTAATCTCTTCATGGAAGTTATTCTATATTTAGTTCTCAATTCTTTGCTTATTTTTTAAAAAATATTTTATTTATTTGAGACAGAAGGAGAGAGACAGAGAGAGAGGTCTTCCATCCAGGAGTTCAGTCCTCAAATGGCAGCAATGGCCGGAGCTAGGCCAATCCAAAGCCAAGAACCCCTAGCTTCCTCCAGGTTTCTAAATAAAAATGATTCTAAATAATTCTTCTAAATAATAATTCTCAATAATTTGCATCATCCCTTTGCTCATCTTTCCCATCAGAACTTGACTCTTATTCATGAAGGTGATATGGTTGGATTAGCATTTTGGAAACTTCAGTCAGGACACCGCATGTGCCTTATTTTTCACTGTTTAAAGATAAAATGCTCAGCATTTCTAAAAGACATTGCATGATTTTACTCCCACCTGTCTATCCAGACTTCCACAGACTGTGGACCTTGTTCGACAGCATTTGTGCTCCCTCAGGTCTGATCTCCTTTCATTCCTTTACTTTAGCCTGAAGTAATTCCTCAGAGGTTTCGTATGAGCTGTTTCATTGTTCTTGTATTCGTATCCTATGCCATACCAGCAACTAGCCGATTAGCAACCAGCATTTCTGAATAATTTGTGAAACATTTACTTCTATTGAGAAAGCTTCCGGGATGCTTCTCCATGAAACCAAACGTCTTTATTCTTTCTCATACGACACCCAGCTCTTATCTTTTACAAGATGTAGCAACATAAATACTACAAGTAAAAATGTAAGTCTTTCTCCCCAACCAAACAGCACATCACCATTATTTTCTTGATGTTCATCATGTTGTCCACAGCAGTGAGCGAGCACAAAAAATATTTAGTTTTGAATTAAATGATTAATGTAGTTTTCCTGTGATATTTGACTATAGTACTATTTTATTCCTACTTAATAAACTCATAGAAGAAATTACAGCTTATTTTTCTTACTATTTTAACTCCTATTAATGTGAATTTACTCTTTTAACTTCTATTAATGAGAATAATGATTTTTCAATAATGTCAAAAAGGCATTTTCCTTCACCTATCTTATTGTGTTATTTATTTGAGAGGCAGAATGAAAGAAACAGAGCCAGAGCCAGAGCCAGAGCTCCCATCCCCATCCACTGGTTTGCTCCCCAGATGCCCACAGTAGCCCTGGCAGGAGGCCACAGCTGAAGTCAGAAATTCAATTCAAACCTCACATGTAGGTAACAGGAACCCACTTAGGTGAGTCCACAGTGCTACCCTACAAGGTCTATGTTAGCGATAAGCAGATCTTGAGCCAGAGCCAGAGACTTCGAACTGATATTCTCCTATGTGCAACTTTGGAATCCTTACCAACACCTTAACTGCTAGACCAAAAGCCTGCTCCATAAACAGTTACTAGAGGTCAGCTTTCAGAATTCTGCTCTGAGAGCTACACAAATGAACAAGAATACATGGCCACTATCTTTAAGATGTCTAATAATATTCAGTAATTGATTCAGGGATTACTCTATTTCTCTCCATAACAAAGTGTCTACTAGCTTATGCAATGAATGAATTCTGGAAAAGCTGGCAAATTCCTGTGAAGCAAATCCCATTTTCCCATCAACTTTCATTATTAAATTGAAAATGCATTCCTCTGAGGGGGATCTGTAGTATTCTGCTGTTTAGAACGGTGGCTCATTGGGACATTAAAATCTTCTAAATGAGTAAAGAAAAGAGGAGGAGAGCTACACATGGTAGGAATTGTTACCATCCTGTAAAAGTGCAGCAGTTCAAGAAAGGATAATGGTGGCTGAGAAGCACTCACAGGCTTTTAGCTTCAGTACAATAAACTGTGAGTTTCAATGGAAGAAGCAAGCAGGACCTTTGATTTGAAGTCCCAGCTTTTCACACTAGTTGAATGATCTAGGGCAATTTATTTAACTTCTTTAAGTTCCATATTTCTCATATGTGGAAAAAAGATAATATGGGATCTCTCACAAATATGTTGAGAGGATTAATGTATATTATGTGTATTGTTCAGAATATTGCCATGAAAAAAGGGAATGTTCATTCAAATATATCCACCATATTTCCAATTCTAGTAATAATAATTATTATTTTCCAAGGTCCAGGGTATTAATGAATTGAAGATAGAAACAATAATAAATAAGAAATGAACTAATTTTAGATTATGGGAGGCAAATGGAAAATCACATGAATATTTTGTTAGTGTATTTTTTTAAGGCAAGGCAAAGCAAAGTTGTCTTACATCTTGACACTGTTTTTCTTTAATATTGCCATTTTCAATCATAATGACATTTGAATCAGAAGCAATAGATAGATAATCAGTCACATCCCCTATGATACTCTGCACTTACATCATTTAATCTTTAAACATTGATTCACTCAACAAACAAGTATTGAACTTCTATGCACATTTACTAAACAGAGTAAAATGTAGTATCCTCCAGCAATATTTCCCTAAAGGTGTATTTCTTAAGAAGAGCTGCTTCTTAGCTAAAAATATCCTACTTCCTGTCTTATCTCTAGCACCTCTCTCAACAGAGAAATAAGAGAGGAAAAAAAATCCATTTGAGATCAAAGGCCTTGCCTTATGTATTACAACCTGTATCACTTACCAGGGAGTGTGTTGCACTCATTCTTTACACAAAGAAAGTGCTTTATCAATAATTTTGCTGTATAACCTCATGTACATGTCCTTGGCAGACTTGATTTCAGGATTACTCAGGCTATATATGCTGCAGAAACGAAACAGGGAGGAGCAAGTACCATTGTGAATATCCAGGTACATCCTGTGAAGTATTAGTAAATGCTGTGTGAAATAGAGATTCCCAGTGTAAACCACGAAACTCATGAGTGAATTAATTACATATTAACATGGTTGATTATCATAGCATGATCAGAACTTTTATCATGTTGACCTGTATTATGTACCTCCAATTATGGGGGTGTGATGTGGTTGACAATGTGGGTCATGGTTCCAAAAAGCATTTGATCATTTTTGGTATTTTCACCACTTATACCTTCATGGAAGAAGTCTGTTTATTTGAGTCATTGATGTTAGGATTGGCCATGTAATTTGAAAGGAAGAGCTTTATCTCTTTGTCAAAAACATTGAGCTTGAATAAAGGGGGAAAGGAAGATTTTCAAAAATAATTCTGTGAGAAATTAGAATACTTTCTTGCCTTTAATATTCTGCAGAAGGATTAAGGGCTACAGATTCATTTAATCTATACTGGAGAGCTTCTGTGTCAACTGGAGCCTTAGGTGTATTCTCATAATGTATTGAAAGATATTTGGTGGGATCGGCACGGTGGCACAGCAGGTCAACGCCCTGGCCTGAAGCACTGGCATCCCATATGGGCACGAGTTCAAGACCCAGCTGCTACACTTCCGATCCAGCTCTCTGCTTTGGCCTGGGAAAGCAATAGAAGATGGCCCAAATCCTTGGGCCCCAGCACCCATGTGGGAGACCCAGAAGAAGCTCCTGGCTCCTGGCTTCAGATCATCGAAGCTCTGACTGTTGCGGTCAATTGGGGGGTGAACCATAGGATGGAAGAGCTCTTTCTCTCTCTGCCTCTTCTCTCTCTGTGTAGCTCCAACTTTCAAATAAATAAATAAATCTTTTTAAAAAAGATATTTGGTGAGTAATGAATGAATCTGTACCTACTATTCAAGATACACCTTGCAAGATGATAGGTTTTGATTCTGTTCTAAATTTCTGTTGTGTATTTCTTCTTTGTGTTTTTAAAAGGAATTCTTTATTTATTTAAAAGGCAGGGTGACAGAGGGAGAGAGGAAAAGAGAAATCTTCCATCAGGTGGTTTACTCCCCCAGTGTCTGAAATAGCTGGGGCTAATTCACGCAGGAACCAGGAACTTGAAACTCCATTTGAGTCCCCCAAATGCATGGCATGGGCCCCAGCACTTGAACTGTGATCTGCTACTTCCCCAAAAGCATTGGCAGGGAGCTGGATCAGAAGCAGAGTAGTCAGCACTCTAACTGGTGCTCCAGTATAGATTGCCAGCATCCCAAGAGGCAGCGCTACACCATAACACTTGCTCTATGATTTTTCTTTTTAACAAAGAATGATTATGTCAGAACAAAAGATCAAAAGCAAGAGATCAAAAATTCTCAGAAGTTAATTGTTACTTGAAGGTGTGAATTAATCATTGTATATATCTCTCTCCGTGCAATATCTTTCTCTTCCATTATGTTATTCTTTGGAGGACCAAACTCCCTCCAAACATCTCCTCAGTTTTCCTCGTTTTGTTATAATAAATCTTGCTTGGTAACTAGTTACATAGTGATGATTGATCTTCATGTAGTTTTCTTATTATCCTATCATTATCATGGTAAACTTTTTAATGTCTGGGTAACTAGGATGGAGTAGGAAGATTTCTTGGAGACTAGTAATCTGCACGTAATCTGGAGCTTTATGTATTCAACCACACAGTGTGCCTGAGTGTCCCACTGTATGAGCACAAACTCCACCAGAAACATTCGTCTTTGGATTATTTTCATTCCCTTAAGTCACTTACTATTGGAAAGTAGAGTCACAACAGCTCTGTAAGTTGACTAATAACAACTCCATGTTGAAATTTAAATATATTTGAGCACTACTTAACATTTAATATAAGCATAGCTTGTAATACTCTAAAATAATGGTTGAAGCTTTTTAAAGAATTAGTTGAAACAAATATGTAGAATGAGAAAAAAATCTCATTTATGCATTAAATCTAAAAAGGAGTATGTTATTTCATTTACAAGACAAATGTTTATAATTTCCTTTAGATTTATACTACTTGGAACTTGAATTCAATCCCATTTTTGTTTCCCATTGACTCATTTATTCCAGAAGGTGAGAATTCAACCTAGAATGAGAACTCCCTGAAGGCAGGAGCCATGTATTATTCATTATCCCTGTATGTAACTCTTTTAGCAAATGATAGGAATTCAATATATGTTTCTTGAATCTTTATGAGTGAAAAGCAATGGAATCTATCCCTGAATGGTAAAGTTGCAAAAATATGTTCTTGGGGAACGATCAGCATCTTTTTTTGATACAGATAATATAATTTTATTCCAAGTTTTTTTTATAAAAATATTTCATTGTCTTACAGAAAAATAATATTTTCCTTATTTCTTCATAGTCATTGTAATAATAAATATACTTAATCTTAAGCCAAATATACCTCAAGTTAGAAATATTATTGTGCAACAGTGTTTATGTATGGGAAATAAATAATGGTTTGAAGTTGCTTTGGTATTAAGATAATGCTTTTTGGCGGCTGGTGTTGTGGCATAGCGGATAAAGCCGCTGCCTGTAGTGCTGGCTTCCCATATGGATGCCAGTTCGAGTCCTGGCTGCTCCACTTCTGATCTAGCTCTCAGCTATGGCCTGGGAAAGCAGTAGAGGATGGCCCAAGTGCTTGGGTTCCTGCACTCGCATGGGAAGCCCAGAAGAAGCTTCTGACTCCTGGCTTCGGATCGGAGCAGCTCTGGCCATTGCAGCTATTTGGGGAGTGAACCAGCTGATCGAAGACCTCTCTCTCTCTCTTCTCTGCTTCTGATTCTCTGTAAATCTGCCTTTCAAACAAATAAATCTTTAAAAAAAAAAAGATACTGATTTTTAGCAAAATTTTGAAATTCTTGGCCTTCAAAAAACCAAGAAACTGTTTCCAATACCTTAGCAAATAAATATTTGGTAAATTAGTGAAAATGTATGCTTTAATTACTGTTTAATCTTTCAGCCAATAAATAGGGTAGTTGAGAACTTATATGGGAAATAGGTCAATTTGGTCAATCTTATTTTACAGTAAGTCTGATTCTAAAATCTATGTGGATCACCAGTCAATTCTCTTATTATCTGTAGATTTTAAAACTAAGATTGTTCTGCATCAGTCAAAAGAAAAAGGGAAGCATTTTCATTCAGTTCAGCAAATGTTTATTAAGAAATCAAATTGTGGAGCTCTAGAAGCCACATTTGACTTTATAGGCTTAGTCTGCTTGGGAAAAATATTGTGTGGCATTGAAGTTCAGAAAAACCCACTTATCCCTGAATTATATCTTGTCTTCATGAGGAAGAGGACTAATGCATATAAGGAGAAAAGGTGGAAGGAAACTATATATTAGGTAGGCAATTACTATTCACAAAAGCCTGTACCTGTGAAACCTCAGTTTTATTTATTTTTTGAAGTATATTTGTTTACTTCAAAAGCCAAGTGAGAGAGAGAGAGAAGAGAGAAGAGAGAGAGAGAAAAGTCCTCCGTCTTCTGGTTAACTCCCCAAAATGCTTATAAAAACCAGGGCTGGGCCCACCAAAGCCAGGAGCCAGGAACTTCTGGGTCTCTCACATGGGTAACAGGGACCCAAGTGCTTGAGCTGTCATATGCTGCTTCCCAGGGTGCATTTGCAGGAAGCTGGAATAGAAGCTGAGGTAGGACTTGATTTCATACACTCTGACACAAGATGCAGTCATCCCAAGCAGTGGATTAACCCATTGTACCACAATGCCCATCCCACACCTCAATATCTTAACCCATTAATGTGGTACTTCCCTAATTCAAAAAGTTTGTGGAAATGGGATTTATTTTATTTTTTCCCAAAGAAAACTTTTATTTAATGGGTACAAATTTCATAAGCACAACTTTAGGAATATAGTAGTTCTTCCCATAATACCTGCCCTCCAACCCCAATTCCTACCCCACTTCCTCCTTCTTCTCCCATTCCCAGTCCCATTCTCTATTAAGAAGAAAAAAAAAACTGTTCCTCGACAGTCAAGACAGGGCTGTTCAAGTCATTGCTTCTTAAAATGTCAATTTCACTTCTACATATTTCCTTTTAGGTGCTCTATTAGTTATCACAGATAAAGGAGAACATATGGTATTTGTCCCATTGGGACTGGCTTATTTCACCAAGTATGATGTTTTCCAGATTCATCTATTTTGTTGCAAATGACCAGATTTCATTTTTTATTTTACTGCTGTCTAGTGTTCCATAGAATACATATCCCATAATTTCTTTATCCAGTCTTCAGATAATGGGCATTTTGGTTGATTCCATGTCAGCTATGTGAATTGAGCTGTAATAAACATGGGGGTGCAAATATCTCTTTTATTTACTGACTTGATTTTCCTTGGGTAAATTCCCAGGAAGTGGGATGGCTGGGTCATATGGTAGGATTATATTCAGGTTTCTGAGGTATCTCCAAACTACCTTCCAGAATGGTTTTACTAATTTACATTCCCACCAACAGTGTATTAGGGTACCTTTTCCCCCACATCTTCACCAGCATTTATTGTTTGTTGATTTCTGTACGAAAGCCATTCCTCCTGGGGTGAGGTGAAACCTCATTGTGGTTTTGGTTTACATTTTCCTGATAGCTAGTGTTCCTGAGCATTTTTTCTTGTGTCTGTTGGCCATTTGGATTCCCTCTTTTTTATTTTTTATTTATTTATTTTTTGACAGGCAGAGTGGACAGTGAGAGAGAGAGACAGAGAGAAAGGTCTTCCTTTGCCATTGGTTCACCCTCCAATGGCCGCCACGGCTGGTGCACTGCAGCCGGCGCACCGCGCTGATACGATGGCAGGAGCCAGGTGCTTCTCCTGGTCTCCCATGGGGTGCAGGGCCCAAGTACTTGGGCCATCCTCCACTGCACTTCCCTGGCCACAGCAGAGAGCTGGCCTGGAAGAGGGGCAACCAGGACAGAATCCGTTGCCTCTTTTGAAAAATGTCTATTGAGGTCCTTGGCCCATCTCTTAAGTGGGTTTTTTGTTTTGTTGTTGTGGAGTTTCTTGATCTCTTTATATATTCATATATTCTGGTTATTAATCTTTTATCAGTTAAATTGTTTACAAATAATTTCTCCCATTCTGTTAGTTGCCTCTTCACCTTCCTGGTTTTTTTTTTTTTTTTTGGTTTTTTTTTTTTTTTTTTTTTTTTTGCAGTACAGAGGCTTCTCAGTTTGATGTAATTGCATTTGTTAATTTTGGCTTTGGATACCTGTGCTTTTGGGGTCTTTTCCAAGAAGTCTTTGCCTGTGCCAATATCTTGCAGAGTTTCTTTGATGTTCTCTAATAATTTGATGACTGGTATCAATGCATCTAAAGGATCTAGAAAAATAATGGCAAATCAAATCCTTCTAGATCCTTTAGATGCATTTGGATCTTTAAACCATGTTGAGTGGATTTTTGTGTAAGGTGTAAAGTAGGGGTCTTGCTTCATGCTTCTGCATATGGAAATCCAGTTTTACCAGCAACATTTGTTAAAGACTGTCCTTGCTTCAGGGATTATGTTTAGCTCCTTGGTCAAATATAAGTTGGTTGTAGATTCTTGGATTGATTTTTGGCATTTCTATTCTGTTCCATTGGTCTATCCATCTGTTTTTGTGTCAGTACCAGGCTGTTTTGATTACAACTGTCCTGTAGTATGTCTTGAAATCTGGTATTGTGATGCCTCTGGCTTTGTTTTGTTGTATAAGATTGCTTTAGCTATTCAGGGTCTCCTGTGTTACCAACTGAATTTTAGCATCTTTTTTTTCTGTATCTGAGAAGAATGTCCATGGTATTTTGATTGGTATTGCATTGAATCTGTAAATTGCTTCTGGAAGAAAGGACATTTTGATGATATTGATTTTTCTAATCCATGAACGTGGGAGACTTTTCCTATTTTTTGTATTTTCTTCTATTTCTTTCTTTAATGTTTTGTAATTCTCATTGTAGAGATCTTTGGCATCCTTGGTTAAAGTTATTCCTAGATAGTTGATTTTTTTTTGTAGCTATTGTGAGTGGAATTGATCTTAGAAGTTCTTTCTCAGCTGTGGCATTGTCTGTGTATACAAAGGCTTTTGATTTTTGTGTATTAATTTTATATCCTGCCACTTTACCAAACTCTTCTATGAATTCCAATAGTTTCTTGTGGCATCTTTCGAATCATCTATATATAGAATCATGACGTCTGCAAGTAGGGATAGTTTGACTTCCTCTTTCCCAACTTAAATCTCTTTGGTTTCTTTATCTTTCTTAATGGCTCTTGCTAAAACTTCTAGGACTGTATTGAATAGGAATGGTTAGAGTGGACATCCGTGTCTGGTTCCAGATCTCAGTGGAAATGCTTCCAACTTTTCTTCATTCAATAGGATGCTGGTCATGGGTTTGTCATAAATTGCTATGATTGTTTTGAGGAATGCTCCTTCTATATCAAATTTGCTTAGTGTTTTCTTCATGCAAAGGGTGTTGTATTTTATCAAAGGCTTTCTCTGCATCAGTTGAGATAATCATATGGTTTTTGTTCAGCAGTTTGTTAATGTGATGTATCATACTGATTGATCTGAAAATGTTGAACCATCCCTACATACCAAAAATAAATCCCACTTGGTCCAGGTGAATGATCTTCCTGATGTGTTGTTGGATTTGACTGGCCAGAATTTTGTTGAGGATTTTTGCATCTATGTTCATCAGGGAATTTGGTCTGTAGTTCTCTTTTTCTGTTGTATTTTTTTTAAGGTTTAAGAATTAAGGTGATGCTAGCTTCGTAGAAAGAATTTGGTAGTATTACATCTCTTTCCATTGTTTTGAATAACTTGAGAAGAAGTGAAGTTCAGTTTTCTTTAACTGTCTGATAGAATTCAGCAGTGAAACTGTCTGGTCCTGGGCTTTTCTTTATTTTGAAGGTCTTTATTACTGATTCAATTTCTGTCTTGGTAATGGGTCTGTTTAGGTTTTCTATGTCTTCATGATTCAATTTAGGTAGGATATACATGCCCAGGGATCTATCCATATCTGCTAGGTTTCCAGTTTGTTGGCATACAACTCTTTGTAGTAATTTCTGATGATTCTTTTTTATTTCTGTGGTGTCTGTCTATTGTTACATTTTCTTTTTCATCTCTATTTTATTGATGGGTCTTCTCTCTCCTTTTTTTGGTTAGTTGGGCCAATGGTGTGAACCAGCTCTTCATTTTGCTGATATTTTCTATTTTTTGTTTTAATTTTGTTGATTTCTTCTCTAACTTTTGTTATTTCTATTCTCCTACTAGTTTTGGATTTGATTTGCCATTGTTTTTCTAGATCCTTTAGATGCATTGATACCTCTTTTATTTGGTGCCTTTCCAATTTTTTGATGTAGGCACCAATTGCTATAACCTTTCCTCTTAACACTCTTTTCTGTATCCCATGTTTTGATAAGTTGTATTGTGGTCTTCATTTGTTTTCAGAAAGTTTTTGATTTCTCTTTTGATTATTTCTATGACCCACTGTTCATTCAGGAGAATGTCGTTGAGTCTCCAAGTGTTTTCATATGTTCTAGAGTTTCCTGAGTTGCTTATTTCCAGCTTCATTCCATTGTTGTCTGAGAAGATGCATGGTATGATTTAGATTTTTGTTAATTTGCTGAGACTTGCTTTATGGACTAGCATGTGGTCAATCCTAGAGAAGGTTGCATGCCATGGTGAGAAGAGTATGTATTCTGCAACAGTAGGATGGAAAGTTCTGTAGATATCTATTAGATCCATTTGGTCTATAATGTTGATTAACTCTGCTGTTTCCTTGCTGATTTTATTTTTGGTTGAGATGTTCAATGCTGAAAGTGGGTATTGAAATACTCCATTACTATTGTATTTGAGTCTATGTCTCCCTTTGGGTCCCTTATCATTTATTTTAATAGCCAGTTGCCCTGTAATTAGGTACATATATATTTTTAATAGTTACATATTCCTGTTGAATTGATCTCTTAATCATTGCATAGTGTCCTTCTTTGTCTCTTTTAACAGTTTTTGTGTTAAAGTCTATTTTGTCTGATATTAGGATGGCTGCACCAGCTCTTTTTTGGTTTCTGTTAGCATGGAATATCTTTTTCCATTCTTTCACTTTCAGTCTGCATTTATCTTTGTTAGTGAGATGTGTTTTTCATAAGCAGCAAATAGATGGGTTTTGGTTTTTAATCCATTCTCCTAGTCTGTGTCTTTTAACTGGGGAGTTAAGGCCATTTACATTCAAAGTGACTATTGATAAGTAATGACTTTGCCATGCCATTTTTCCATAAATATTCCTATTATTTACTTTGATTTCCTTTGTACTTTTACTGGGAGATTTCTTTCCTTTACCTTCTCCTGTAGTGAAGACCATGTCTTTGTGTTTCTGTGTGCAGCACATCCTTAAGCATCTTCTGCAGGGCTGAATGGGTAGTGACAAATTCTTTAAGTTTCTGTTTGTCATTCAAGGTCTTTATTTCACCTTCATTCATAAATGAGAGTTTTGCGGGATATAGTATTCTGGGTTGACAGATTTTTTTTTTTCTCTTAATACTTGGAATCTATCTCGCCATCTTTTCCTAGCCTGTAGGGTTTCTGATGAGAAGTCTGCTGTAAGTCTAATCCTCTGAAAGTATTCTGGTGTTTCTCTTGTACACATTTTAGAGTCTTTTCTTTATGTTTTACTGTACAGAGTTTGATTATAATATATTGTGGTGAAGATTTTTTCTGGTCATGTCTATTAGGGGATCTATGTGCTTCCTGTACTTGGATGTCCCTTTCTTCCTCCTAATTGAGGAAATTTTCTGTTATTATTTCACTAAAAAGGCCTTCTAATCCTTTCTCTCTTTCCACACCTTCAGGAACTCCTAGAGCCTGTATGTTGGGTCATTTGATAGTATCCATCAGTGTTTTTTAGCTTTCTACTTTCTTTTTCTTGTGTTTGTTCTGACTGCATAATTTCCTGTGCTTTGTCTTCTAAGTCAGATATTCTTTCTTCTGCTTCACCAATTCTGCTGTTAAGGCTTTCCACTGTATTTTTTGGTTGTTCTATTGAATTCTTCGTTTCCAAGATTTCATTTTGCTCTTTAAGTTCTCAATTTCATGGAAGAAATTTTCTTTCATGTCATGTATGCATTTCATTAGTCCGTGCATTTGCTTCTGATTACTTCTAAGTAATCTTATGATCAATGTTTTCAAGTCCATTTCTGGCATTTCTTTAGTCTTATCATCTTCACAATCTAATATTGAAGCATTGTGTTCTTTTGAGGGTGTTATGTTGTTTTGTTTATTCTTATTTCTTGAATTGGTGTATTTGTTATTTGGCATTTGTGGAGATATGCCTTGATTTTATCTTTTTTTTTTTTTTTTCCGTGGCAGCTTTTATCTTTGGACCACGTCTGAGTGGATTAGTGGAGTATCTGCTTTCAGGGAATAACTAGGGTGTGTGGTGGGTGTTGCCAGGGAGCTCTGTTCAGTGCTCCAGGGTGGAGGCCATGTCTGAGATGACAAACCCAGGTTTATCATGGAAAGTTTCCTTTTTTTTTTTTTTTTAATCATAGAGGAGGTTTCTTTTTGTCTGTTGGCATATACTCAGATGAGCTCCTCTCCTCAAAGGAGACCAGTGCTTGGTCACTAGCACCAGTGAGTATATTATTATCTGCTCTGCGACACGGAGCACACAAATGATCTGTGTAGTCCTCAGTATAAGCTCAGATTCCCCAGAAATGTTTTTCACCAAGTAACCCAGGAGCCCTGATCATGTGGAGTCTCCCACAGTTACTGCCCAATGTCCCAGCCACACCCTGAGTTCTCCCACGCAGCCACAGTGTTTTCACAGTCCTGGCACACAGTCCTCCCACAGTCCCAAGCATCCAGCTCCCTCTTCTCCCCACCAGACTCAGGAGTCTCTGCTTGGCTTGTTGGTGGGCAAAGACAGGAGGTGGCACAGCTGTTAAGTATGTCTAAAATGGTGCCTGCTCTCTGTCAGCTTGTTAAAAAGCACCTTTGCAGGATGATCAGGGAGAGAGACATGTGCTCCCCATTTGTTTTTTCACCTCTAGTTTGGTGGGTACACTATCCCTGATGAGGCTCCAAGCTGGATTCCCTCTAGGCTCTTCCTATAGTTTTTTGTCAGTGGGTTGGGCTGCTGCAGTCTGGTCTCATCTCACTCTATGAATGGTGGTGTGGAGTTTCTTGGCTGCTGAAGTCCTAAGTTGTGCACTTCCTCGCCCTACATAGATCCACTGTGTTCCTCCAAGTTGTGTAGAGTTTCCTTTGCTGTTTTCTCCCTAACTCTTCACTGAGACTACACTCTTTCCACTTTTTTAAAACTATGTTCTCCTAGACTCAAGCAGTAATTTCCCTTCCTACTTTGCCATCTTAATCCAACCCTGGAAAATGAAATTTAAAGATAAGTTGATTTAGTGGAAAAAATTTAAACCCATGCATAGTTTTTCTCAATATACATTTTCATGAACTTTTTGAAGATGCCTCATATGCATAGATTTTAAAATTGTTTTTCCATCAAAATGAACTTATCTTTTAATTCCATTTCTCATGAACTTTTTGAAGAATTCTCATGGAAGTTTGAGCAAACATCAACTGTTGGAGCTTAAATTCAAGTTCTGACATGGCTGGTTCCAAAATAAATCTTATCTTCTCCTAAATTTGTTTTTCAAGGAATATTTTACATATAGGTATAAAAAGTAATGCCTGTTTTAGAATTCTAGTAGATACCATGAAGGACACTCAGTGTTCCATTCTTGTGATTTCCACAAGTTTTTAAAGACAGAAAAGAATTCTCAGTGTTATTCAAATGTTTTGTGTAGTCTTCAGTTGTGCTATTTTCTGAAGGATCTTAGGCCAGAAGATGTAAAAATAGTCCAGAGAGAACCCCGACTGTCTTCTTCCAAACAGAGGTGTAGATTTTATGGACATGAATATGCTTCAGGTTTACTGTGTACCTGTGCATGTCCATGTCCAAGTGATGTTTTCATGTGTACAAGTGAGACATTGGGATTGGATAGTAAATATTAGAAGCTTTTGTTTTAAGAAGTGGACTCGCATTTTTGAGAACTCCTTGGCATGTAGTGATTTTGAAGATGCTGAAATCCATTCAGTCTACTACTTATTAAATGAAGGGAAATCACAAAGCATCCTTTGATTCAGCCACAGTTCTTTTCACATTTTACAGCCATTCATTTTATAGGCTTCCAAAGGATTTAGAGGAAAAATGGGAGGAAATAATGAAATCAAACCAAAGCAAAAAAGGAAAAAAAATAAAATAAAAAAAAATCACTGTGCCTGAGAAAGCAGTTAGAAAGCCTGGCTTTCTGTAAACAGCCTGCTCTGCCACCTTTTAGTAACATATTTCTCTTGATTCACACCAGCTGGTCGTTTCTAATTTCTCCTCAGTGTCTTGGAATAGTTATTTTCCTTGAAGCTAATCTCTCAGCCTTTGCAGATGACTCCCTGGGTTTGAATTTTCTAAAGAAGGTTTTAGGCCTCCTCAACTGTCTGCTCTTCTCTGTTTCTCCTACTCAAGTTCTTAACTCTTAAACAAACTTAGACTTCATTGCTAACCTTTGAGTAGGGATGCTCTCAAAGATTCACATCGCCTATGAGTTTCGGTAACCTTTGGAGGTAAGAATGATGACATATTGGAGTGGATAAACTTGAATCCCTTTCTTTTATCACATATTTAGGCACAAAATGAAATTGGTTTTTTGGCAGAACTGATTGAGGCCGCAGAACACTGCCATCTGCCATGTCTCTCTAAGCTGCGACAACCTTTTTATTTTTAAGGAGCAGTTGACTTTTCAACCATTCATTTACAATTCTGTAAACAAATGTAAAATATATTTCTTATCTACCATTTCATTTAATTTTTATAAGTACTCTGAAGGGCAGTCTTACATCTCCTTTTTCTAAGAAAAGATTTATTTTTATTTATTTGAAAGGCATAAAGACAGTCAGACATAGAGACAGGAGACAGATTGGGGGACAGTGTGGGAGGGAGAGAGACAGGGAAAGATCTTCTGAGCGCTGGTTCACTTCCCAAATGCAGCAACTGGCAGGGGCTCAGGTGGAAGTCAAGAGCCCAGAACCCAATCTAGGTCTCCCATATGGGTAGCAGGGACACAAGTCCTTCGCCACTTCACCTGCAGCTTCCCAGCGTGCACATTAGTAGGAAGCTGAAATCAGAAGTAGAGCTGGGGCTTTAACCCAGACACTTTGATGTAGGATAAAGGCATCCTAAGGAGCATCATAACCACTGTGCCAACCATCTGCCCCATCTTATGTCTTCTTTAAAAAAATTTAAAGAGGCTCAAAAAGTTTGAGAAATTGGTAATACTATACAATCCTTGGGAATAAAAGTCTCAATTCAAATTCAGGAGTGTCAGATTCAGAAGCTAAATGTTCTCCCTAACAAAGCCCCAGTGGCAAGAGTCTGCCTACAGTGAAGGGCAGTGCGTGATCCTCCACTGCAATGTCTAATGAGCCTGTTCTTCTTCTTCTTTAACCTATTATATTTGGGCCATGTTTTCTTTTGTTTCCACTTTACCATTGGTAGAAATTTCTCTCTCTTCCTCTCTCTCTCTCTTACACACACACACACACACACAAACACACACACACACATACAGAGCTGGGTACCACTTAATGACATTTTGACCTGCATAGAAATGGTAGTCCTATTACATAATCCCAGTCACCCATGTGTAGCAGAGACCAAAAAACTTGAGCCACCGCCTGCCACCTCCCACCCCTCAAGAGGCATGTTAGTGGTGAACCTGAACGGAGAGCATAGCCTGGCCTCAATCCTAGGCAATTCAGTATGGGATACAGGTGTCCCAAATGGATGCTTAACCACTGTGCCATGCCTGTACACCATACGATTTTAATGGAACTGAAAAACTCTTACTTAGTGAGGCCTTAGCCCTTGTTATGTTGGAACACCATATATTACTCTCATGGTTTGTTGATGCTTGTGTAAATATACCTACTGCATTGTCATTCATAAAAATATAGCAAATATGCACAATACATTATACTTGATAATAGCAATCAAGGACTACATTAACCATTTATATGTTTATTATGATATATATTTCTATATATTTTTATCATTATTTTAGGGTTTCTCCTACTTATTAAAGAAATGTTTACTATAAATGATGTGCTGGTTGAGGCAGAAGCAGACAGAATCATGTCATATTTACTCTAATTCTTGATTGCATCAAGAGGCCATGTTGAGTGATTGGCTATGCCATGCAGATTTCTGTTAAGTACACTCTGTGATGTTCACACAATGAAGTATTTGCTTACTGACACATTTCTCAGAATGGAGGTCCATCACAAAGTGATATATGACTTACTATATATAAATAAATATATATACTATGTATATATACTAATACATTTAATTTTTACTTTAATTTCTATTTTTGTAGCACTGGTAGATATCCTTGAACTTGAGGATCCTTGTTTAGGAAATGGGGAAGACAAAACCAAGCACATTGCTTCCATATTTTATGCATTTATAGATATCAATGGTTTTTAATATAAATGTGGCATGCAGACATTTAATTATTACAACACTATGATAAGTTAGCAAACAATTTATCCTGTTTTTAAAAAGATAAGAAGTGAAAAATAAATTTGGAGAAGGGGTTGGAACTGGTAATTAATAGATACAATATTCAAAATGATCCTGAATAACAATGAATATGACATCTCCCCAAGCATTGTTTAGAAAGTAACAATTGACAATCCTTAGAGATACTCCTAAAACATTCTAACACATATTACTCTGTCCAAAATGTCTTAGTCTAGGGGTGGGTATTTGGTATAGCAGATTCAGCCACAGCTTGGGGCACCACATCCCAAGCGTGGGTTCAAATCTCTGCTCTGCTTCTGATTCAGTTTCTTGCTAATGTATACTGTGAGACAGCAAGTGATAGTTCAAGTACTTGTGCCCCTCCTCATACATAGGAGACCTGGATGAAATTCCAGGCTCCTGGCTTTGACCTGGTACAGTTCTGGCTGCTACAGGTGTTTGGGGCTTGAAACAAAGACAGAATCTCTCTCTCTCTCTCTCTCTCTCTCATTCTGGCTCTCTCTTCTCTCTCTTTGCCTTTCAACAAAATGTCTTTAACCAGAACCAGGAAGAATTATGGATTTTATGACAATAAACATTCAAACACTATAATTTTGGCCCTTGTTTATCCTTTAACACAATCCTGTCATTCCATGCTTCTTATCTTGGTATTGCATATTATACTCGTAACTTGTATGATAGAAATGGTGAATTATATGTGTTTTAGACCTAATATTTTTTCTAATTCCAACTCACAATGCCCCTCTAAGGTGATGAGCAATGCTCTCCAAATTTCCATTGTTCTCCTCTGTAGAGCAAGGTGATAAATACGTTTCCCAAAGACACATAACTCATGGAATGAAGGTTGACTGCAAAGCCAGTCCTGCTTGATCATGAAGCATAATGCTCTTTACCACAAAGCTCTGCTGTTGATGGCCTCTGTCTATTTCCATGTACTTAGAGTTCTCATCTACAGACTTTGGCAAATTAGCCCCCTTCTTGGATTGACATTACCTTTGAATCTCTTCCTGTCAGTTCTCACTTAATTCTTACATTGCTTTGAAAATTAGACAAGAGAAGCTTCTTTGCCATTCAGCCCCTGGACTCTTTAATACCTTCCCATATTATAGTTTCACCTACTATGCTGTAGTATTAACTTTCTTTTTTTTTTTTTTTTTTTTTTTTTTTGACAGGCAGAGTGGACAGTGAGAGAGAGAGAGACAGAGAGAAAGGTCTTCCTTTGCCGTTGGTTCACCCTCCAATGGCCGCCGCGGCCAGCGCGCTGCGGCCGGCGCACCGCGCTGATCCGATGGCAGGAGCCAGGAGCCAGGTGCTTTTCCTGGTCTCCCATGGGGTGCAGGGCCCAAGCACCTGGGCCATCCTCCACTGCACTCCCTGGCCACAGCAGAGAGCTGGCCTGGAAGAGGGGCTACCGGGACAGAATCCGGCGCCCCGACCGGGACTAGAACCCGGGGTGCCGGCGCCGCTAGGCGGAGGATTAGCCTAGTGAGCCGCGGCGCCGGCCTGTAGTATTAACTTTCTACATTTAATCCTATCACTCCCACTAGGTTAGGGGAACTGAGGAAAGGGACTAGGTCTCTTTTACATTTATAATTCCCAATGACAACATAGCACAAGGAATATGATACATACATTCATTTTAAAAAGCTAACATTGACTGACTTGTATGTCCAAATACATCTGGTTCTTGTATAGATGTTGTGAGGGAATATTTTGTATTCATGTGAGCAACTAGGTTATGACTCAGGGTAGAATGACCACTCTATCAAAAGCTTCATACCGTTTTGACATGAAATTGATCAGCAGACACCTAGCTAGAATCCAAAACTAATCTAAGGGAAGACAGAAGCTTTCCTCTGAATTTTATCTTTCTCAAGTGTCTGGAATCTAAATGATGAAAATCCATGTTGCTACCACCATGCTTGTTTTCATTCATTTGTCCTCTCATTTAGCGATTTGCAAGCAATACCTAATGTGAGCCCGTCTCCCGTAACATGGCAGGGCCCATCGCCCAGGAGACAAATAAGTACTAAGACTGTGGACAAATAAATACTGAGGACAAATACTGAGATTACCGAGACTAGACTAAACTACTGGAACTGCTAAGACTAACTCTATGCATCTGATCTCCCACCATATGGCGCTGAGAGGGAGTAAACAACTTCCACATAGCTGCCTCACCAATTTGACTAACAAGCTGCAGGAGCTGATCCTGCCCCTGATTGGAGGAGAGCAGCATGCTCAGCGCATGGGGAGAGAACGCCAGCAGAGTCGGGATTGGTGGAAGAGGACTATAAAGGAGGAGAGAGACAACATGCAGAAGAAACAGCTGAGGAACCCCTGAGAGAGCCGGCCGGTGGTGTGCCGCTCCTCCACGGAAGCGGGAGAAGCGGCGGGGGTGCTGCCCCTCCGTGGAGGCGGGGAGGGGGGGTGAGTGGCAGCAAACCCGGGAAGGGCCGGGGAAAGAGAACAGCGCAGGGTCCAGTGTCATTCCTCTGCGAGTGGGGGAGCGACACCTAATGTTAGTGAGGTCTGTGTTTTTTATTTTTACTTATTTTCCCTTTATTTGAAAGAAAGATAAAGACAGGTGACAGAGATACAGGCCTCCTAAGTACCACTTTACATTCTGTACCAAACACCCACCAATGAGGTACTCTTTGGGTTACTGATATGCAGACTGAACAGGACAAATGAGGCCACTTTTCTCCTGAAGCTCATATTCTAGCATTTGAGTTTATGGAGTTAGAAGACTGACAGGTTGATGCAATATAAAATGACTGGATGACTAGGTAGGGATGTCTGGAAAATCCTTTCTGGGTGTGCGCAGTTGGTCTAACAGGTGAGACTTCAGTGACTGGGTTCCAATCCCATCTCCTCTCCTGATTCCAGCTTCCTGCTAACACATGCCCTGTGGAGTGGTAGAAGATGGCTCAGGCACTTGGGTCCCTCTCACCCACATAAGAGACTTGGGTTGAGTTTCTAGCTTCTGGTTTTTGCTTGGCCCATCCCTGGTTGTTGTCAACATTTGGGAAGTGAGCCAGTGAATGAATAATCTCTATCTATCACTCTTAATCTCTACCTTTTTCTGTTTTTTTTTTCTCTCTTTCTGTATCTTTCTGATTTTCAAATAAATAAATAAAAACAAAAAGAAGAAACATCTTTTCTGAATTGGTGACTTTTGAAACACATATGTGAAGAATTAGAAGCAGCCAACTGGGGCCGGTGTTGTGGTATAGCAGGCTAACAAGCGTCTTTAACTCTGCCTTTCAAATTAATAAATAAATCTTATATATATATAAAGTAGCCAACCACAGAAAGATAAGAGGAATCCATGCACATGCCTTTAGCAGGGATGAGATAATCTTGCTAGAGGAAAAGAAAAATATCTAAGTTGGCTGCACAGCTGTGAACTAGGAATAGAGTGCTATAAAATGAATTTGGAATGTAAGACTAAAGTCAAAGGTAAGATGTTCTGGGCCAGGTAAAGGCTTATTTTATGAAAGTAATCAGTGGATAAAAAAGAGTTTTATACTGTGTACAACATCATGGTTCTTTTTTTTTTTTTTTTTTTTGACAGGCAGAGTGGACAGTGAGAGAGAGAGACAGAGAGAAAGGTCTTCCTTTGCCGTTAGTTCACCCTCCAATGGCCGCCGCGGCTGGCGCACTGCGGTCGGCGCATCACACTGATCCGAAGGCAGGAGCCAGGTGCTTCTCCTGGTCTCCCTTGGGGTGCAGGGCCCAAGGACTTGGGCCATCCTCCACTGCACTCCCTGGCCCCAGCAGAGAGCTGGCCTGGAAGAGGGGCAACCGGGACAGAATCCGGCACCCCGACCCGGACTAGAACCCGGGGTGCCAACGCCACAGGTGGGGGATTAGCCTATTGAGCCGTGACGCTGGCCATCATGGTTCTTTTTGAAATATTTCAAAATGATTACTCATGCTACAGTAATACCTGGAATGGATATTAAGGAGATCAAAGTAGACAGATGGGAGAGTAGATCTCTTCTTCTATGGTCCAGGGAAGGGATGATATTTTGTTGGTCTGAGGTTGTGGGTAGAAAGCAGAATATTTTAGAGTTATTTCTATGGATGAACCAGCATTTCTTTCTCACTGTTTGTATTTAACATTTGTGAGAAGAAAGGAGTCAAGGAAGACTTTGAGTTTTTGCTTTGGAGAGTTGAGTCGATGTCACTACCACTTACTAACATGAGGAGAAATTTATGTGCAAGGATGAGACTTGGGGATTGAGAGTTCTGTTTAGGCCCTGACAAAGTCAGGATTTCTTTTAAATATTCACATAGAAGTGTCAAGCACAATGTTGGATATGAATTTGTGGTTTCAGAATAAGATAGTTCATTGAACAAATATTTTTATCATTGAGATAGGATAAGATCTAAGGAGAATGTGTAAATGGAGTTGCAAATTCAGGACACTACTGGGGGAATCAAACTTCTGAGTTCTGCAAAAGAAGCAGCATCAGCAGATAGAACTAAGAATGAAAGGCAACGGTGGAAGAAGAAAAGTAGGAGAGTGGATGCTCTGAAAATCAAGGAGAATAAAAAGGTATTTCTAGGAGACTATGACTCTGTTTTATTTTTTTCATTATTATAATTCAAATCATTTTGGGGCAAAGCAAGAGCTGTTAAAAGAAGTTTGTGGAGGGGGCCGACGCCATGGCTCACTTGGTTAATCCTCCGCCTGCGGCTCCAGCATCCCATATGGGCGCCTGGTTCTAGTCCCGGTTGCTCCTCTTCCAGTCCAGCTCTCTGCTGTGGCCCGGGAAAGCAGTGGAGGATGGACCAGGTGCTTGGGCCCCTGCACCCGCATGGGAGACCAGGAGGAAGCACCTGGCTCCTGGCTTCAGATTGGCGCAGTGTGTTGGGCATAGCGGCCATTTGGGGGGTGAACCAATGGAAGGAAGACCTTTCTCTTTTTCTCTCTCACTGCCTAACTGTGCCTGTCAAGTAAAAAAAGAAGTTTGTGGAAAAAATCTTAACTTCCCAAAAAGGGGAGAAAAATAAAATATTAGCCAAATTCCTAGGCCACCTCTCTGGAAATATCACCCCAAATCTAAAACTTCCATTCAGCCGCCACCTGCAGTGCCAGCATCCCATATGAGTTCCTCTTTGAGTCTGGGCTGCTCCACTTCCAATCCAGCTCTCTGCCGTGGCATGGGAAAGCAGTGGAAGATGACCCGAGTCCTTGGGCACCTGCACCCCCGTGGGAGATCCAGAAGAAACTTCTGGCTCCTGGCTTCAGACCGGCCCAGCTCCCGCCATGGTGGCCTTTGTGGAGTGAACCAGCAGATGGAAGACTTCTCTCTCTCTCTGCTTCCACCTCTCTGTAACTCTGCCTTTCAAATAAATAACTAAATAACTAAATAAAAATGGAGTCTGCAGTTCTTGAAAGATAGACGAAGACAGGAAGAAGGCATCTCTTGGCATGTTCTATATGATGTCTTCCTGCCAACAGGCTACTGTTGAGTCAGCTGTAGTTACATCAGAAGCAGAGACGTTTCAGGGATTCCAGCAGCCTCTGCTCCAGGCCTTTCTCCAAGATGAAACTGCCCATTAGCACGGCTCTCCCCAGCAAGGCTGTAAACTCTGGCCCTGGTGAAGAGCACACACATTCAGAAGCCAATTTTGGCCAGTAATGAGATCTTTAATGTGCAGATAAATATTAGATGGGGCAAAGAGCACAGTATGATTCGATCCTGTGGTGACTCTCATATTGATTTGCACCCGTTGCTGCAAGAAAGATTTAAAAGACGATGAGAAGTAGAAAGCATTATTTTTAATAAATTCTTCATTTAGGTTAAAAGAATCTATATGCTATCCAAGAGATATAATCCAAAGACCAATTTTATTTTCTCTTTGATATTCATTGTGATGTGGTAAAATCAGTGAATTAATAAAGAATTATGCTAAAAAGAGTGTGCTTCTTTGGGAAAGGCATGCTAGAAGAGAAATTCTGGGAGGGATTTGAGCTTTTGTGATTAAATAGTTCATTTGAATACTGACCCCATTGCTTTGGGTTTATATACTCTTGCTCAAGTTTGCTCAACATTTTGGGGCTCAGTTCCTTAACTATACAACATGACAAATAGTGCTTATGTCACTGGAAATGGCAGACACTCAATGGCAGCTATTTACAATATTGTTCCACATCTTTCTACACCTTCAGCCTTTCTGTATAACTTTATGAGTAACAGGAGAGGCAGATCTATTTGCATAGCCCATCATTTTCAGATTATGCTAGGGCATGGTATTTAGCTTTTTGGTATTATAGTCAATTACAAATGATTTATTAGCTGCAAGGAAGGTGCAGTATAAATAATAAACTTGAAGGTTATAGATAAATTATGTTTTTAATTGGAATGCTAATAAATTATAATGTCATGTTATGAAATAAGTAGCTGGATTCTTCAAACATCAAAGAAAAAGTCACCTGATGAAGATTTACCCAATGATGGCATAAATTAAACTTAACTGTCAGAATAAAATCTGCAAAGGAGGAAAAAATAATGCTTCCTCATATTCAAATATAGTTCATTTGAATTTAGAATTATGTCTACAGGTTTAAGCCTCAATAAATCTGGAAGACCTAGAAGTCATTTTCTTCTGATTAGGTAATAATAAATTTTTCCTCATAATTTTTTCTATTTGTGATGGAAAAACCGTGTTTTCCTTGCAAATATTTCTTGAATTGTGTGTTTAACTCTAATTAGAAACAAATTGAATTGTTATGGTAGATAGAAGCACATTTTAAGACATCATCTTGGCTAATCCTCTGCCTGCAGCGCTGGCATCCCATATGGGCACTGGGTTCTAGTCCCAGTTGCTCCTCTTCCAGGCCAGCTCTCTGCTGTGGCCCGGGAGGGCAGTGCAAGATGGCCCAGGTGCTTGGGCCCTGCACCCGCATGGGAGACCAGGAGAAGCACCTGGCTCCTGGCTTCAGATCGGTGCAGTGCTGGCCACAGTGGCCATTTGGGGGGTGAACCAACGGAAAGAAGACCTTTCTCTCTGTCTCTCTCACTGTCTGTATCTCTACCTGTCAAATAAATAAATAAAAAAATCTTTAAAAAAAGACATCATCTTTCTCGATCTAATACCAATATTTCTATTGATGCGTTACTCTAAGGAGTCTTCATCTGACGAATAGCATTATCTCTAGGAATTGAGATCTGAAGGACAGATGAAAGCTGCTGTCTTCATCTTCCTTCACTTTCTCTTTTCCAAGTGGTAGAAGGACATGTGTGTAGAGTACAGGTTCACGTAATAGTCTAAGAATGTTTAACATGCATTAAATGCCTACTACACAGCTAGCACAATGCTAAATATTTTACATCTTATTCAGTCTTCATAAACAATCACATCAGATGTGAACCAATGTCATCGCATTTTAAGATGAGTGTACTGAGTCACAGGGAGGTTGAGAAAATTAGTCAAGTTCACACAGTATGTAGACATCAAAGCCAGGTTAAAGGCACACATCTGGTGCTTAACCTCAATGCAGTACTTCTGTTTTCCATGAACACCCCTTGGAAATCTCTGGACACTTGGGAAATAGTCTTCAGATATGACAGGCCAAAAAAGAGGTTATTAGGTTTTAATTTGCAGCCTATTTGCTATTATTCTACACTTTAGAATTACTCCCCATATGTCATATTTTATAATACTAATATTTCAGAGGTATATCTTTTTTAAAGATTTATTTAGTTATTCACGGAAATGCAGACACACACACACACACACACACAGAGAGAGAGAGAGAGAGAGAGAGAACATGATTAAGATCTTCCATTTCTTGGTTCAGTACCCAAATGGTCCTATACCTGGGACAGGGCCAGGCTGAAACCAGTAGTAGGGGTCTCTCATGGGGGTGGGGGTGGCAGGAGCGTAAGTACCTAAGCCATTATTTGTTGCTTCCCTGTGAATTAGCATAGAGTTGGATAGGAAGAAGAGTAGCCAAGAAGTAGCACTTACATATGGGATGGATGTCCCACGCAGCTTAACTGCTGTACAACAAGGCCTGTTCCTGGGAGGCATATTTAATAAGTCTTAGAGTTGTGGTCATGGCAGATGCCCTTGGGTTCTACATCAGAGAGGGGGGAGAAAACGGAATTTGTGAGGATACGTCAAAAAGCTTATGGGAAAATAGAATTAAAACCTAGGTTTATTTTGATGTCATTTAAAAATTTTTTCACACGTAACTTTTTCATAACATGTATCTTCCTGGAATTTTTTGAGGATCCTGCATGTACATGTCTTTCAGACTTTTTTTTTTTTGCTCTAAAATAAATATTTTTAAAGATTTATTTATTTATTTGAAAGTCAGAGTTATACACAGAGAGAGAGGAGAGGCAGAGAGAGACAGAGAGGTCTTCCATGCGATGGCTCACTCCCCAATTGGCCGCAATGGCCGGAGCAGAGCTGATCCGAAGCCAGGGACTTCTTCCGGGTCTCCCACATGTGTGCAGGGGCCCCAGGGACCATCTTCTACTGCTTTCCCAGGCCATAGCAGAGAGCTGGATCAGAAGAGGAGCAGCCGGGTCTCGAACCGGCGCCCAGGCCAGGGCATTAGCCCGCTGCGCCACAGCCCCAGCCCCTAAAATAAATATTTTATCTTTTAATTCCACATCCTATGACCTTTTGAAGTGCCTACCTATTTTCTTCAGGCAGTTAGAGATTCTAGCAAGAATATGAGTGGAGGGGATACTCATTAAAATCCTACTGTAAGGAATTAATTCATCCAGTTTTATAGTATTCTTTACCAGAATGAGCACCTTCAGTTCTGAAATGACCGATTTAAAAAAGTGCTAGAAATCATGTCTATTGTAAAATGGGTGACATTTGGGACAACTGAATAATTAATTCATTCCTCGTAAACTTGTCTACAGTCACTGATGTATTGCATAGATCTGTGATGTGTTAGAAATTAGCAAGGTATACACTTAATGAAATATTTTTATATATGATTTTTAAACATTTTTTTAAAATCTCCATCACTTTATCTTGACAATTCGACATGAAGTTTTGTCATTTTGTAGTGAATCAATGAAATACTGAATTGTACCATTTGTCTCCTTTAAAGCAATTTAATTTCATTAAGTTTAATAATATTTAGTACTTATATAGAGTATTATCTCCTTTCAAATGGAAACATTAACTGCTGTAATTAATCCTCCCAGCACTTCTCCAGGCTAAAAATATAAATAGAAATAAAGAAAGCAATTAGGAACAGGTGTGCCCTTGACAAAACGAGAGAAGCACAATTAAATGGTTAGCCTCTGATTTGGAACTCCTGGGTTCAGTTACTGCCCACAGAAGGTGTTTTTCTTTAGGGAGGCAAACTTCACTTCTCAGACATTGAAGCTTATGCCTCAGGTTTGATTAACTGGGAGAATACATCCAGGTCCCTTTACAGACATTGTGATTAAAGCTGTATCACTAGTGAGGACGGTAAATAGATCACATTTTGGGCAAACTTTCACATGGAGTTGTTCTGATTTTTAATTATGAGATAATTTTGACTGTGAAGAGTCTGATATTCATTGCCTCCTTGGTTTTCTGCAGATTTTCCCGGGTCCAGGAAATGGGGGAGAGTGAAGAGCTGATGGTAAACAGAAAGGTTGTTTCTTTGGTCACCAGCATTCCCCTTCTGGACCCATCATATCTCATTGAACTCCACCTTGATTTGGTCCATTTTTTCCCCTCTAATATACAACCCTGAGTGCTGTTTTCTTTGAGTGGTTTTCCTCTCTCCTGGTGAATCCAAACTCCTTCCTGTGCACAAAATATGCTACAATAAACCGCTCTCTCTTCTTCAGTATCCCCAGTTGTTGAGAACTGTCGGTCTACAGCCATGGTGCATAGTTTTACAAGTGTTAAGTACACTGTTTAAAAAAATTCAGATTGCACAGAAACAGCTTACTATGTACACTTGGGAAAGCACTGTTTCAGAGAAAAGCTATTCAACAGTGGTTTTTCAATGCAGACTGCACATTAAAATCATCTGGGAAGCTTGAAAAATGCTACTTCCTAGGTCCTGCTGTAATGTTCTAGTTGAGGATAGAGGGAAACAATGACTGGGCATTGATATTTTACAAAATCCTTCAAATACTGGTGACTTCAATTTGTGTCCAAATTTTGGAACCACTTCAAATTAGTATAGTAATATAAATCAAAGGAAATATTGCCGGCAGTTAGTTAAAAAGAAGCAACTGAATAAGACAATCCTGAGGTTCTTAGATGTTCTTAAATCATTTTAAAAGGGGTGGGGGATGGAGAGAGAGAGAGAGAATATCTTCCATCTATGCATTCACATCCTAAACATTGGAGCTTGAACCTGAATCTAGGCCTCCTATGTGGGTGGCAGGGTCCCAACCACTTGAGCCATGCCTTGCTGCTTCCCAGGGTGTGCAATAGCAGGAAGTTAGAACTGGAAGCAGAGCTAGGACTTGAACCCAGACACTCTGATACACCATGTGGTTGTTCCACGCGGCACGTTAACCCCTGTCCCAAATGCCAATCCTTCCCAAATTGTTTGTAATTTAATATTTATTTAGAGAGGTTTAACAGGGTATTCACAGTAATCAGAAAAGTAGGACTCCTGGTAGCAGTCCTGTTTTGTCTCTTCTGTCTTAAGCAGTTAAACTCATTTTTAAACAATTTTATTTGCTTATTTGAAAGGCACAATTACGGAGATAGAGACAGACACAGATCTTCTATCCACTGGTTCATTTCCAAAATGGTCGCAATGGCCAGAGCTGGGCCAAGCCTAAGCTAGGAACCTGGAATTCCTTCTAGGTCTCCTATGGGGGTGGCCGAGATCCAAGTGGCTGGGCCACCTTCTTCTGCTTTCCCAGGTGCATTAGCAGAGAGCTGGATCAGAAGTGGAGCAGCTGGGGCCTGCTTTCTGATTAACTGGACCTGTTTTTCTTAAATGTTAGTATGGTGATGGTCTCCTGATAGATACTTCATCATGCCTCTTGGAGAGGCAGGTCACCTATTACCACTCAAACAGACTTCTCACATTATTCTTTCTATAGCCATATGCATCCTCTCCCTAATGGAGTCATGATAAATCTAGACTTTTCCATCTTGTTAGAAAGCTGGTGATATTCTGGCAATTCTTATCCTCTGAGCCTTGTTGTGAGAATTAAATCAGGCTATGGCACAGGAGTATAGCACACTTGTTTGGCAGTGTTACATATTCAATAACTGTTGACTGGTAGGGTTTTTATTTTTAGCACCATGTAACTATTTATCCAAATGGTCCATAACTCCATGTTTCTCTCATTATTTATCATTCCTGAAATGCTATTTTTTCTTTTACCTTAGAAATATACAAAGTAATAGATAATATATTTTGAGTAATCACAATGTAACTAGCACTGTTTTAGGTATTTTATATACACAAAGCCTATCTAATTATTTTTAAAAAGAGCAACAGAGAGGAAGAAAGAGAGAGAGAGAGCAAGAGCGAGAATATGAGTCTCTCCCATTTACTGGGTCACTTTCCAAATGGCTACAATAGGTAGGGCTGGGCCAGGCTAAAGACATTAGCCAGGAACTGGCTCACACATGTGTGGCAGGGACCCAAATACTTGGGCCATCTTCTATGGCCTTCTCAGGTACATTAGCAAGAAGCTGGGTCAGAAATGGAGCATCCAGGACTTGAAGTGGCACTCTGATAAGGGATGCTAGGGCTGCAAGAGGCAGCTTAACCTGCTGCACCACAACACCAGCCCTGTCTATTTAATCTGACATCTATGGGGCAACTAGTACTCTTACTTCCATTTAATAGGTAAAAATCTTGAGTTACCATGAGGTTCTATAACTCTCTGGAGGGCACATCCAGTATGGGTTGTGACTGGGATTTGAACTCAGTAACTTGCATTCCAGAGCCTGTGGTATGACCCTTCACAATTTCCACCAGTTTACCCTCCTGAGAGGTGGCTCTCAAACATTATGACTGGGTAAATCCATTATAGACACTTCCATCTTCCAAACACCAGTAATCAGCTTTTTCCACTGCCTCTTTTATATAGATAAAATGCTGTGTATATATAGCAGATGTTTGGTGCGGTGGTTAAGAGTCTGCCTGGGACACTTGCATCTCATAACACAGTGCCTGAATTTGTGCCTCAGCTCCAGTTCTGATTCCAGCTCCCTGCTATTTTTTTTCCTTTTTTGACAGGCAGAGTGGACAGTAAGAGAGAGAGACAGAGAGAAAGGTCTTCCTTTGCCGCTGGTTCACCCTCCAATGGCCGCCGCAACCGGCGCGCTGCGGCCTGTGCACTGCGCTGATCCGAAGGCAGGAGCCGGGTACTTATCCTGGTCTCCCATGGGGTGCAGGGCCCAAGGACTTGGGCCATCCTCCACTGCACTCCCGGGCCACAGCAGAGTCCAGCTCCCTGCTATTTATGCAACCTGGGAAGCAGCATGTACAGCTTAAGTAATTGAATCTTTACCACCCACATGGGAGACCACATTGAGTTCCTGGCTCCTGGCTGCAGCCAGACCCAGACCCAGTTGTTGTGAGCATTCAGAAAGTGACCCATTTGATGAAAGATCATTCTTTGTCTGTCTCTGTCTCTCTGTCTCTGCCATTCAAATAAAATAAGAATAAATAGGGGCCGGCACTGTGGTGCAGCAGGTTAAAGCCCTGGCCTGGGCGCCGGCATCCCATATGGGCGCCAGTTCTAGTCCGGCTGCTCCACTTCCGATCCAGCTCTCTGGGAAAGCAGTAGAAGATGACTCAAATGTTTGGGCCCCTGCACCCACCTGAGAGAGCCGGAAGAAGCTCCTGGCTCCTGGCTTCAGATCGGCTGTGCTCTGGCCATTGCAGCTAATTAGGGAGTGAACCAGCAGATGGATAACCTCTCTCTGTCTCTACCTCTCTCTGTAACTCTTTCAAATAAATAAAATAAATCTTTAAAAAAATAAGAATAAATAAATATATTTTTAAATGTAATTATGATGCTCTTCTGCATGAGTTGTTTATTTCCTCTTTTCTCAAGAGGTATACAGTCCATTAGAAGAGCACACATGCATGCTAATTATCTTAGTGTCTTTAGACCTCAACTGAGTATCTGGCTATCTGGCATAAACTAGATGCTCAAGTAATACTGGCCATAAAAACAAAAAGGAAAATTAATGTAAACTCACAGGGAATAGATCTAGAAGCAAAATTATACAAGTCTCTAAGAAATATGAAGCCCCTTCCTTCCTCGCCATGAAGATATGACTTTGAGATCCTGGTCCACATGGAGATGAAGAGGAGGAAGTTCAGATGTGTATCTCTATTCCTAATTCTGCTTTAATTGAAGTCCAGGAAGTTTTAAATAGGTATTTTCAGTTATATGCTATTTCCATTCATCATTCTCAAATTTCTTGACCCAGAATTTTCCTACTTAAAGCTATATTGGGACTAATGGAAATTTAATGAAAATGTATTGGCTAATTCATTTCATGTAAAGTAATAGGATGGCTTTACTTTTCTAGTTATGCATCATACATAAACATCTTAAAACTTACTGATGCAATCAAAGCAGTATAACTGTATGCTACTTTTGCACTTATCATGCAAGTTTAAAGCATTCTACTTTTGATTCTCCCAAAGTCAACTAGCAGAATTTGCGAGTATTCTCATCTATAATGTCATATGATGCCCAATCCATCTGCAATCATCTCCTTCTCTCTAATATAGACACAGCATTCATCATGTAGCCTTGCAAAAGATGACCAGATACTTAATCTCCGTGTTAAAAATTTCAAAATATTTCCTGCAGGCAATCCTCTCAACCCCGTTTCCTATCTGGTCTGCTTGCTTTGCACTTGGCATGGAATCTAACTTTGGAGTCATGTCCTGCAGTTGTAATTATTGCACTAAAAGCTGAAGCTCACATTTTTATCCCTGAAAAGCTCCAAGTGACAATCAGACCTAAATTCTCTAGTGATTTTAGTGCTGGCGGTCACTGGATAATTTTACAAGCATGCCTTGAATACCAATAAACTCTAAGTCTTGCGTGTAGTGCCAGGAATATAAAGATGAGTGGGGTGAAGTCAGGAGCTCAAGTGCATCTGGGGGGAGGCAAGGAGTCTTGGTACTCAGAATGATGTAATAACTCCAGCTTCCATGGATAGAGTGATTGCTGCATACCGGACACCTACCTCTCAGAGTTCTGTTATTCAACTTTGCATTTTCCTATCCAAAAAGTTGTGGTAGACAAAATAAGTAAATTATTTAAGTGTATTGGAATATGCACCATATCAAATGTGGGTACTGTTAGCCTACCTTATGAAATATGAAGGATACAATAAAGTGTAGTGTCCATCCCCAGTCTTATCACCAAACTTTCCTTCTATTTTTACTTTAATTTACACTAATTATATACAGGATCACCACTAAATCAAAGGATCTGGGAAGCTCTTTGTGCTAAGCCGAGTTTATTGTGAGGGAAGATTTGGAGGTAGGAAGGAATTGGCACAGATCTCTAAATATACTCTCCATTTCCTCTCAACCATCTGGAACGTGTTTTTATCTCTGTTGGGCACGCTGGTGAGCTTTGGATTCTTAGCAGTCAGGACCTTGGTGTTCAGCAGGTTTGGATGGGTTGTCTGGTTTTGGCCCAGACTGGGAATCATTCAGTGCTTCTGTAAAGAATAGGATAGACAATTTGATTCTTGTAGGTTTTGTCTTCGGAGTTTGTACCACAGGCCAGCAACACCCAAACACACTCCTGTTATTCATATAGTCTGAATATAGTGATGATTTCTGCCCTGATATAAGCAGTATTATCACTGTATTCACAGGCATTGATGTGTTAGTCCCCCTCCCTATTAGGACAAACATGAATCTTTGTGTTTTAAAATTGTTCTCTCTGTACCATTTAAAATTATGTGGTGCATGATGTGGTTCAGTGGGTTAAGGCACTGCTTAGAATATCCTCAGCTCATATTGGTGTGCTGGTACAATTTTGGTTACTTCAGTTTTAATCCAGCTCCCGACCAATGTGCCTGGCAAGCAGCAGAAGATGACCCAAGCACTTGAGTCTGTGGAGCTGAATCAGAAGTGGAGCAAGGGCCAGCCTGGTGGTGTAGCAGATTAAGCCACTGTCTGCAGCACTGACATCCCATATGGGTGCCAGTTCGAGTCCTGGCTGCTTTACTTCCAACCCAGTTCCCTGCTAAAGTGCTTGGGAAAGCAGCAGAAGATGGCCCAAGTGCTTAGGCCCCTGCACCTAAGAAGAAGCTGCTGGCTCCTGACTTTGGCCTGGCCCAGCTCTGCCCACCTGTGGACATTTGGGGGGTGAACTAGTGATGGACAATCTCTCTCTCTCTCTGTAACCTTGCCTTTCAAATAAATAGAAAGAAAAAATAGGTAAAACTAGTGCAGCCAGGACTCAAACTGTCATTCATATGGGACATCAGCATCAACATCGTAGCCCAACCTGCTAGACCACAACACTGGCACCTGATTCCAGTTTCTTGCTAATGTGGATCCAGGGATGTAGCAGTCAAGGCTCAAGTAATTGGGTTCCTGCCACCTATGTGGGAGACCTGGATTGAGTTCCTGGGTCCTGGGTTTGGTTCCAGGCAATCATGGGCATTTTGGGAGTGAACCAACAGACAGGAACACTCTCTCTTTCCCTCCTGCTTTCTCTACCTTTCAATTAAATAATAGAAGTAAAATATTTGATGAGTACTGGGACCTGGAAAATAAGTCATGTCACAATTATCCCCAACATTTAACTACTGTTTATATGCTATGCCTGGTAGCTCTAGTTCCTTGTATAAGAGTGACATAATGTTTAAGGACAGCATATATACTAAAAGTCCCATAACTCCAGATTAATGAGGCATAAATATGCTCCCTTTTGGAACATACATCTGAGGAAGAATATATAGAAACTCCAACAAGGGCTGAAATTGTGGTGCAGGAGTTAAGCTGCTGTTTACAATGCCAGTGATCTGTATCACAGGGCCTGTTTGAATCCTAGCTGCTGTACTTCTGATCCAGCTTCCTTCTAATGCACTTGTGAAGGTAGCAGAAAATGGCTCAAGTACCTGGGCCCCTGTCACCCGTGGGGGAGGATTACATGGAGTTCCTGGCTATTGGCTTCAGCCTGGACCAGTCCTGGATGTTGTGGCCACTTGGGGAGTTAACCAGTGCATGAAAGATCTTGAGTTTCTTTCTCTCTTTATCTGTCTCTCTGCCTCTCAAATATTAAAGATTAAAAAACAAAACAAAAAAAAACAAAAAACGAAAGCCCAAACCTTTTTAGAGCCCATAAATCTAATAGTTTGGTATTGCTTTTGTTTTATTTTAGTAATACTTGTTACTCTTGCTTTAGCATCTCCACTAGTTCCCAGTATAGCCTTCTCACATTTATAATATATCATGTCATGGGGATGTTTTATTTTGTACTTTTCTATTATATTGTATCTCATCTCATTTCTACTCCAATCATCGATTATGTGTGTGTGTGTGTGTGTGTGTGCTCGTATGAACATGTCTGTGTCATTTCAGCAGAAATCTTATGACTGAATCCTTAATATTATAGATTTTTAGAAGTATTTTACATATGGTAGTTATCATTTTTGTTTAACATGTAACACTGTTAAAGCAGGCAAAATACCTTTCAGACTTTCTGATGGACCCAAATGCCATTGTGGCATAGTTATTGATAGGGGCAAATGGGTGTTTCTAACACCTAGCAGTGTGAAGAGAGTCCAATATAGTTTGCATTTTACTCACCCAGGATGCAGTGAAACCCAGTAATTCCCAAGGAATATTAAAACTTCCTTGTTATTTCATATTTTTCATCTTAATTGAATTGAGATATTATTAATAAGTTTATCTGTCAATTTCAAATTGATGCAGTGGAATACCCAGAAAACTCTGCAGAAAGTACTGCCTGATGTCACTGTAGTTCATTGTCAACTTCTTAATTTGATGATATGACTCAATATGCATTTAAGTAGTAAGACCCACTTGGAAACTTACATTTCATCTCTTGGGCTACTCAAGCTATGTAATGAAGAATAATGCCAGGAATTTCACTGGGAGTGACATTTAAGGCTTTTTGTTATGTTTTGTTGCACTTAAATACCTAGAGAACACTTTTCTTAAGTGGACAAAATTATAGCTAGAAAATCCTTAATGGTCCATGGAGAAACGTATGATATAGTACCAAGTCTTACTTTACTTGTTATTTTAAATCTGGTCATTATTTTACCAGGTTTGAAAAAGGGTTTATGGTTTACTTTGCTGGAATAAAAAGTCCACTCAGTTCTTAAATACACATTCTAAGCCCCAAACATGTGTCTCCTAAGGTTTGTGAATGATGAATTCAGAATTCCAAAGGTCAGTGAAAGGTTCTAAGCTTACAATCCTTTTGACATAAAAGAAATAAGCTAGTTTCAGATACTTTTCAAGAGTTCATTGACAAACAAGCTGCATAATTAATATCATAAGCAAACATCAGGACTTAATGTGCTAATTGCAAATCATTTTCACTCTCTCAATTTGGGTGCATCCTAGCAACAGGTGATTAACTTGCAGCTAAAGATTATATACATTGGAATGTCACATCATTCCACAATCATACCATTTTCATCTTCACCATTCACACCTTTTTTAAACTCTTCAGTAAGCATTTCTCAGGGCCTGTGCTGTGGCAAAGAAGGTTAAGCCTCTGTATGCAGTGTCGACATCCATATGGGTGCTCATTTGAGTCCCTGCTGTTCCACTCCTGTTCCAGCTCCCTGATATTGCACCTGGGAAAGCAGTGAAGGATAGCCCCAGTGTTTGGGTCCCTGCAGTGCCCAGTACTGGCCACTGCGGACAGATAGAAGACTGACTCTCTCTCTCTCTCTCTCTCTCTCTCTCTCTCCCCTCCCCTTCTCCCTCTCCCTCCCTCTCTGTATCGCTGCCTTTCAAATAAACAAATAAACTTTTAAAAAATTGCTCTTGCTCTAGGTACTATATAAAACACAAATTTCAGGAAACAATTGTTTTTAAGTAGTCATTTGTAATCACCACTGTGATTACAACCTGATTAACGATCAACCTTCTTTTTAACTGCTATTAACTATTTAACTGCTATTAACTGCTTTTAACTGCTATTTAACAGAGCCAGTGAAGAAAGGATTTGCATATGTTGAACTGAGCTATGATTACACTTTTATTGAATTTTGGCTTTCAGTTGACTCATATAATTGACATAGGTTAGGTATTAATAATCTATTGATTCTCTTTTTGTTAAAAAAATAAAGCATATTTGTGTATTTATTGGAAATTCCTACTGGTGAGATTAGTACAGTAAGTTTCTTTCTGAGAATCTCCAAACTTTGAGGGTGAAAAACTAGTCCCTGATGAGAAAGTAGAGAAGGGGACACCTAGACTGAACTCCTTGCTCTCACCTAATTTTTATTGTTGTCACACACTTAAGAATACAAGTTCTGGAATCAGGATGACTCAGTTGATATCAAAGCTACTAGGTGTATAATCTGAGCCCTGTGTATACATTAGAAAACAAAGGTTCAAGATGCCTACCTGAGTTTATTATAGAAAGTTCCTACTACTTGGACTGGAAACCAGTAAATATATAAAAACAGCCTATAAACTCCATTATTCAACTGTCTAATATATATAACTCATCAAATTCTTTTGCTTATCTATAAATGTCCCTTTTCTAAAAGTGCAATGTGGACCTACTAGAATATAGGCCACGAGGAATATTTTGATGAGGTAGCTTATAGCTTGAACAACTTCAATGGAGTTCTCATATTAGCCACTTTTATAATGTTTCTAACATACTGTGATATTTCCATCTGCTCACTTAAAAAGTTGCTAAACCTCACCTATTATCTGTTACTTGGATCATTAGTATATCAGCCAGCAGTGAAATCAAGTCAGGCTCACTCACTAGCTGACTGTGCAGTCTTTATCTCCATTCCTGTTGGACATGGGCTGAAAAGCAATGGAGGAGAGACGGAGTGGCAAGGACACAATAGATGCATTTCCCCAGAACAGTCAAGAGTCATGGAAACTTTCTTAGCTCTTTTCTCTGAACTTACCGAGCTCTTTTATGAAAAAAAAAAAAGAATTATAAATAGAACATACGTAATTAAGATATACATGTAGTAGACACACATCTGAATAGCTTAAAAGTAACCTCAGCATATTAAAACTTAACACTAAAAGGAAGACCTTCTCTCTGTTTCTCTCTCTCACTGTCTGTAACTCTACCTGTCAAATAAATAAATAAAAATCTTTAAAAAAAACTTAACCCTGAGAAAATTGTGTCTTTTAAAAATAAAATTAGAATAGAACATAAAAATCAGTGTTAGGAGTACATAAATGAGTTGTAGCAGAGAAAAAGTCATAAAAATGGAAAATAAACATAGGAGCAAAAATGGCCCTGTAGGGGCCAATGTTGTGGCGAAGTGGGTTAAGCAGCAGCTTGTGACATCAGTATCTCATATTAGAATGCCTGGCTCCTGGCTTCTGCCTAGACCAGTCTTGGCTTTTGTAGCCATTTGAGGAATGAATCAGCATTCGGAAGATATCTCTCTCTCTGCCCCCACCCCCTCTGTTACTTTGTCTTTCAAATAAATAAGTCATTTTAAAAAGATACTATATACTTAACTGTTGCTCAAAATTATATAATAGAATTCCTATAAGTTTATAATTTGAGTTCCCAAAATTGACTCATAGTTTACTAATATCCACTGTAATATGTGAAAGCTGATTAGTAGCACAAGTGAGAGTACCTATGTAGGATCAAATAATCTATTTCATTTCAAGAAAGTTGGTTACCATCTTAGTTCTACAAATCTTTATTTCATCTAAGCATTTTCTCTGTGCAGTACACTAGGCAATGTAATAAGCAGTGTCCTCAACTTCAGCCATGTAATATTACTGTGAGGTGTTTCATTGAACTTTTAATTTCCAACATTCCTTAACATGGGCCACAAAAGGGCAATTATTATAAAGGACAATTATTGCAGGCAAAATGCAATTCAGTAGAATGAACTCTATTGAAGGAAAGGATTGGTTATGCTGAATATTGCAATGGAACACTCACATAGTTTAAGGAGCTTGGGGATAGGTATTCAGATCTTCAGAGCAAAGATTTTCAAGTACTTTTCAATAGCTTAACATTCTTGTCACCTGATTTCTTCAGTAAACCCATTCAGAAGAGGTAAAAATTGAGGCTTCAGTGTTTGGCTGCAAGCCAGGCTGACTGCTTGGCCTCTCCCTCGTGCTCCATTTTCTGAACATCTGTGTCCTTGGCACAGAGTTGGACAATAGCTGGATGAAAAGAGTTGCTAATAAGATCCCAACATTAGTCATAATTTGAGTAACAGAGAAATGTGAACTTGAATAGGACAACTAGTGAATGAAATGGCTCTTACAAGAAAATAACTAAACAGTTTGACATCTGATTGGCAGATAGGTCTTCAGAAGGTTCATAGGGAGAGCCTCAAAAAGCTCAAGGGAATCATTTATGAAAACACTGCATGGATTTCAAAATATTTTTACACTGAAATAATTTAATAATTTAATTCCATTTCTTCACAGTTTTTAAATTAAACTTCTGTGTATGTACATACACAAAGGGTAAGGGTTTGTGTGAATTTAGAGAAAAACAGGCCAGTAGAAAGGTATTTGATGAATTATAATCTATAGCTCCCATATCTTTAAGTACACCTAATATTGCTAGGTAACAGATAAACCCCGTTCAGTGCGAAGCCCACACTGACTCTATGAGATACTACTTTCCCTAAAATGATGTAGAAACTGAAGCTCAGAGATGTAAAGTGATTTGTCTGAAGTTACATGGTGTTCAAGTCACAAAACTGGCGTTAGTGTTGAAGACTGACTTCAAAACACGTACTCCTTCAACTATACAGCAATGTCAAATCAAGGAAAAATTGAAGAGAGGGAAGAAATGAATATAAATGACCTTCAAGGCTGACTATTGGAAGACTCACATTAGAGGCAGCAGCTCATGCAGTGCCTTCTAATGTGTCTGTTGTTTTTACTCTTTATCCTTGAAATTGTCATGAAGGATATTAATGGCAGAGTTCAATGGTGATAATTAGCCACTTCAAATAAAAAGTTCATAATATCTTAAATGAGACCTTTGGTATCCATTTTTCCTCTTCAAACTCACCATTAACTCTACACCCCAGATGCAAGTGTCCAACACGGTCTACATATAATTGACACTACTATTAATGAGACTTATGTAGACTCACAGAAGAAATAATGGGACCTAGTGAATTAAAATTATGAATCCTTTCTAGGTATTCCTTGTGAATGAGCACACTGCATCCTGGGTATCTTGTTGCACAAAAAACAATTGTTTAAATGCTGGGTCATTTGGAGCATATGCTCCATCTGTCAGGTGTCACAGAAATCTAAGGACATAAAAAAGTCCTCCTACCACCTAATGGTTTTCATCTGTTTGATGCATTCAAAAGCTGACCCTTTAAAAGAAATAGCTAACAAGGACACAGACCAGGGTTTAATTTGGAAGGTGTTACAAAGACAGGAAGCAAAACTGTCTATAAATAAATAAGAAGACTTTGGAAAGCGATGTGAGGTATTGGAGATTAATGGGCTGCTGTCAAGCACACTTGAGTTCAAATATCTATTCTTCTATTTGCTGTCTTGTGACTTAAATAATCTGCCAACAAATCAAATCTCAACAAAAGATCCATTGTATCTCCCTCTTCCTATATTTAGAGCACAGATTTTTTTCCTCCCACACCTAAGATAAATGTACACACACACACACACACACACAATGACACTTCAAAAAAGCTCGTGTAAAAATGGAATTACAATCTGTCTGTTATGTTGCAAACAATTTGAAGTCCATATATAGTTTTTAAATGACATTTTTATTTATTAATATATAGAGAACAGGTTTCATGAATTTCATAAATACAATTCTGAGAATTCAAAAATGCTTTTCCTCCCTCCATATCTCCCTCCCCTTTCCTTCCTTTCTTTCCTTGTTTTTCTTTTAATTTCTTGCAATAATATTGTTTACTTTATAATCATAGGCTCAGTGTTCTTCTAAACAAAGAACTCTATGAATAAAAAATAGAAAGATCATTGTTCTGCTGGAATAGAGACAAAAGTTATAATCAAACCACAAGATGTCAATTTCACTTGTATACATTAACTTTATTTTTACATTGTATGTATTAGCTACCGCAAATTGGAGAAAGCATGATATTTGTCTTTTTGGATCTGGTTTATTTCACTAAGCATAATGCTCTCCAGTTTCATACATTTTGTTGCAAAAGACAGGATTTCATTCTTTTGTTATGGCTGAGTAGTACTTCATTGTGTATGATTACCACATTTTGCTTATCTGGTCATCAACTGATGGACATCTGGGTCAATTCCATGTATACATTTTTCATTAACTTTTTGAACACCCCTTATATAGACACACATGTGCATATGTACACACAACTTTTGAGTTCAGGATCCTGAACTCCATTTTATATGTGTGCATGTGTTGCCTGCAGCTGGCTATTTCACCCCTCTGTCTTAGGTCTCTCATCCACAACATGAGAATAATAAAAATTGCCTCTTTTGAACATGAGGCACTACATGTAAAGCAATTTGAGTGGTATGTGGCACATGGCAGATTCTTAATACATGTTTGTAGCTTTCTTCCTCCTCTATGTTTTACTCTTTCCCTTCCAACTTGTCCTGCCACCTCCTAACCTCATCCTGGTAAGGGTCATCTTTGAAATAATGTTAGAGGTTTTGTTTTGATTTATGTTTCCCCTGACAAAAATTATGCATAAGAAGTCAAATCATTCATGGAATAAATGGTTATTTGCCATGAGTCTTGATTGTAACATTTTGTGATGTACATTTCCTCAAAGGAAAAGTATACCATGCTTTTACAGAAGAATAACCCTCAACAAACCTCCTCCAGAATTCATGTTTTTGTAGTGGCTTAAAATAAATGTGGACTCATTCCTCTGTAATTTGAAATGATGTGTTAATCATTTCCTAATGAGCTCAAATGGAGAAAAATAAAAATAAAACCAAAGTAATAACATGACACATTCTATATGATTTGTCTGACTGATGTAATCCATATCACATTTTCGACAAGCAGAAATAATTATTCTCCTACAGTTAAGTGACTCTATTCTGGTGAAAGTTTCTTTGGAACTATTCAGTGCTGTTCCGCACATAGTCTCCTTGACTGGAGAAAAGAGAACATGGAGCGACCTGCTTTCCATAGCTTCTCAGTGTTCTATTAAAGAAGCCCAACACGAAAAATAAGAGCTTCTTTGCCACGTCTATTGCATTTTTCTCTTGTGATTTAATCAGCCTGGTCATGTCTGATAGGCACTTGACAGTGTTGCCACCCATGGTCTCACCTGCTTTAATTGGACAATGGAGGTTTTCAATTAGTGCAAGCCTGACTTTCTGGACTGCCTCTGCAATTTCTCTCACACACATAGTATAATTACGTGTGTACCTCAATGTGTGAGACTATAAACATATGTTGTATATTTGGATAAGAGTGCTGTCAACACTTTATTTTAGAAGTGTGTTAATTATTACTGAATAATACTGTGGATTCTAACGCATAACAATAGCCGCTGCATGTTTGATATTTACATTACCGACTGCATCTCATTCTCAGAACAATGAATTTTAAAATAAGGAATAAATAGCAATTCTATGGAAATTGTAGATTGGGGGTATCTTACAAATAATCTTCCTCAAGATAACTGAAATCTCATTTTTTTTTTTTTTTGCCGAAACAGGCAGAGATGTTAAAAAGAGGTTGAAGTTAGAATTGCACCAACTAATGATGACTGTGCCTAGATTAGAAGGTTTTAGTTTAAGTGTGTAAGCCTTCTATTTTTTTATAGAAACCAATATTCATTTATCCTGATTATATTGCTCCATCAGTCACCAAGGTCCTGTATATTTATGAGAGTGATTTTTGAGTGTATTGCTCTTTAACCTTCACGTAAGCCCATGCCAGTGATGTCTGGAAGTCTTGTTATTTTCAGCAAGTTTAAGTAGCAAATGCAGAGGTCAGGGAAGGGGAAGAGACTTTGTTATTAAATATCCCAGGTACCTGTGGATCTGAGTGAGCAGGTAACTTTGACATGATATCTAACTCAACATAAAGAGAGTGTATCTACTTTAACCTGTAACAAGAGAAAGGAATGAGTCCTGCATGCTAGCTATTCATTAGGAGCAAGGTAACTGTTGAGTGAATGACTATATTTCTATATAACTATTTTAGTACCCAGAATGTGAAAGCTTGAAAGTTCCTAGAAATGTTTTGAAACTGAAATTGATTATTCCCTGGGAGAAACATTTTGAACCATTTACTTCAATTGACATTTGCCATTATCAGATAAAACAATTCTGTTCCAAATATTTTGGGATTTAAAAAACAACCACAGAAAGAATTTACTTTTTTGGTCTCCAAGTGAGTGGTCTTCAAAATGTGATGTTCAGATCACCAACATGAACAACACCTAGGAATACCTCTGATATATATATATATATATATATATATATATATATATATGTATATATATAGCTACACCAAAATTGTTGGGGAGGACCTAGCCATCTGTGCTTTTATTTGTGATTCTGATGTTAGCTAAAATTTATACTGTCTTAAGCATATACACAGGGATACTTCAAAAAGCTCATGGGTTATTTTGTTGTAAAAATGCTTTGAAATCTATGCATAGTTTATCAGAATGCACATTTTCCTAGAAATTGTTGAAGGCTCTTCAGATACATATATAAATATATTTTTACATAAATATGTGTCTACCAATATGTCAAAATGAACAGATGTATGGTGATATGCATATATTTACATCATTTCCTTATGTATACATACATAAACATGTACTCATACATGTTTACTGTAGCATAATAGATTACCACGGTTATATAGTAAGCTGAACTAATATTCACCTTTGATTTGAGATGAGTATCTCAATATCCCAATATCTCAGAAGAATCATTACAATGTGCAAGTTATTAAGTGTTTGAAAGAGGATAATTTGGGAATGGAACTTGAACATGCTTGCTTATGCCATTTGGATATGCTAATTTTGTGCTAGATGTTTTACATATAGTGTTTCATTTCATATTCAGTTTCAGAGAGGGTGTTAGTTCATCACCTCGTTTGTCAGACTTGGACAAAATTCAAGCAAGTTTGACTTCCCTGTTGTCATACATTTAAGTTTTCAGACATAGATTTTGTGGATGCCAACCCTATCATTTTTTCCCCTCAAACGTTATGCTGCTACTTGCACTGGTTATTAACATGTATCATTGATGATTCTGAGGACTAAAGATTGAATGAGGGTATGCATCATCCACTAGTTTTGCCTCAGATAATGTGCTGTTTTTCCCACTGTAACAAACACTTGTTGAATCTTTGGTGGTGTGGTAGAATAAAAGAGCTGAGCTTGGAATGAAAAGAATTGAGCTCAGTTCTTCAAGACATGTCATTTCATTAATTTTAAGCCAAATATGGGGGAAGAGGCTATATAATCACTAATTCCCTAGAGTTGGGGGAAAATCAAATGAAGTAATATATGATAACATTTAACAACTTGAGTATCATATATAAATGTGATTATTGATAGAATCATGGCACCATTAATGTATTCCATTGCCTGTTAATAAGCTTTGCTATTCATTTTCCTGTGATTGAAAAGTGCGGACATATATTTTGTGAAACTGCATACATTTATACAAGATTTATTGATCCAGACTTTAAAAAGACATTTATAACATTGCCTGCATTTTGGATTTTTTTCCTTGTGAATGAATTACAGCTCACAGCTTCTGGATCAAAGAAGCTGGTGACAGCATTAGTTATAAGCATGAAAAAATGAAAATTGTCTCAACATGAGACAATTGTGGGATTGGTTATGAAAATTTTAATCCCTCTCATCAACACATCTCTAAAGATTACATTTATAAAAATTGATTTTTAACATGTGAATTGTTTATATAAAAATTTCACATGAAATTTGGCATGCCATTATTTATCTCAAGGCAATAAAGTAAGGAAAACAGGAGGCAAAATTGTATACAAATTGTCATATCAAGTGTAGCATAATTCTTTGTTTATATGCCTTTTGATTCGAATAATTAATAGAGATGGTTACTTCTGAATGGACATGTTTTCTTTTTCCCTGAATGCTTATTTACTTTGCCAAATTTTGTACAGCAAACATTAATTCCTTTTTTAATAATAAAACCATCATTAGTAAATGTTTGCATAGAAAATTATATAGTGATATATGATGTTTATTTTCTTAGAATCTTCCACAATGTTGACATCATAGTTACTGTTATATCTTATCAACTGTCTGGATTCTATCTGTCCTATGATTTTGAAAATATGTCCTAAATTATTTGGACTGTACACATGTTTTGTACCTACACAAAAATGGAAATTCAGACTTTTTTTTGTGACCAGTTCCAGCCATATATTTTATCTGACTCTGCAAGTTCTGGATCAAAAGTGATATTATTATGATCTATAATTTAAACAATCATGCTTTGTCAAAATATCTAGACTTGGAAATCTCCATCGAAAGTACTGCTTCAGAGCCGGTGTGATACGGTAGGGGCTCTGCCACTAAGCAACCCTTAGACCTTGGGGAAGTTATTTTAACCTCAATCTTCAACGTCTCTGTGAAATGGGAGTAATACTTAGCTCAAAAAGACTGTGCGATAGAGAATACAGAGAGAATGCCTTTGACCAGGAGACATTATTATGATTCTACCACTTACTATCCATGTAATTTCAGGGAAAATATTTCATAGTCTGATTCCTTAGAGAACTAGAGTCTGTGTATTATTCCTCATACTCAGAGATGGCAGTGTATGTGGTTTGAGCAGAATATTGTTTACTATCTACCTGCCTTTATATATAATCATTAAGGACATAGCAGACATCCAATGAACTGTGTCGATGATGGCTGGTTTCTTCACAGAACTGTGAGAAATGGGATATTCTGTGGAACCTAGCATGATGTCTGACACATAGTAGATTTTTAATAAATATTATTTCCCTTTGTTCCTTTTGTCTTCCTTTTATTGTCTACTACACTATATTTTTATTCTTCTTCCCCACAACTCAGATATTCCATACCAGTAACCTATATCTACAATATTAGGTTTCTTTTAATTTTTTAAAAATTATCTTTATTGAGGTATACTTAATTTACATTTAGATAAATAGTTCTAAAATATCGGAATAAGAGGATCTCTTTTTACTCTTAAGACTTATCGAAGATTCTACAAAAATTTGATCTATTTGAATCAGATTTATTAATGTTTGCTATACTAGAAACTAACCTGAGAAAATGTAAAGACTTTAGTCATTTAAAAATAAAAGTAAGGATAGATTTCTGGCACAGCTGTTAAGCTGCCTGGGACACTCGCATCCATATTAGAGTGCCTGGGTTCATTTTCTGGCTCTGCTTCTGATTATAGCTTCTGGCTAATGTGCTCCATGGGAGGAAGCAGATGATAGTTCAAATACCTGGGTCTCTGCCACATGTGTGGGAAACCCAGATTGACTCCTGGGTTTTGGTTTCGGCCTTTCCCAGCCCCTGTTGTTATGGGTAACCTGCGGAGTGAACTAACTAGCTCTTTGTCTTTATCTGTCTCTGTCTCTTTGCCTTTCAAATAAATAAATACATTTTAAAAATAAATAAAAGCAGTAAGTGCAACATGTGTGTAAATGATGTATTTTAATGAATATGTATATTTTGTTGTAGCAGAAAAATAAACTAATACTGTTTTACATTTTAAAAATATTTTAAACTTCTGGCTTAATAGGTAGATTATGTCAAGATTCTCCTATCTACTTCAGCATCCAATCTGTTGCAATATGTTGTTTTCACTGAAATATATGAAGAAAAGCCAGTCTCACACAAATATGTATCTGAAAAAAGGATGGAGATTTTAATAACCTTTTCAGATAATTGTGTATGTTTTCCTTTGCCATATTAAACCCTCCATAAGTGGTTGTTTCTTAAATGCTAGTTGCAATGTGTGATCTGAAGCTATATCAATAAAATTTTATAGTCTGCCCTATGAATTCATTGTTTTCTCTTGCATTTTAAATGGATCTCTTGTCAACTCATGATGTTCTGATATTATGCATTGGAAAATATTAGTATCCTGGACTATGAAAATCTACCCAGTTTTATTATACAATCTCAAAAATTCACATCCAGTGATACCAGCAATGTCACAGGAAAATCTTGAAACGTCCAGAAACATCTGTTTCACAAGGACAGATACAGATTTCTCTAAAATATTCCATTCTTTTCCGGAAAATACAAATTTTGATGTGGACAACAGATATTAGTATTCTCACATGTCTGAAATGCTGTTCATTTTATTTATTTTGATTAAATTTCTGCTAAATACACAAGTAATGGTTGTTTTTATCAAGAAAATTAGATTATATAAAGACAAAAAAAAAGCTTGATTGATTCAACTTACAAGCATTCATATGTTATATCCTTGAGACAACACACATAATTTGGTATGTAAAATATGTGTGTTGTGTGTACTATGCATTTCATTACACAGAATATTAAAACTATGAGTACATAGACTGAAATTTGGTGAAATTAGTATTTTTAACTGCTTGTGAAAGACATTCTGTTTTTTTCTTTGTGATTTTGTTTGCTTCGATCCTTAGAGTGTGTGGTACTGAGAAGTACTATGACTTTTGGTTATTTGATGTTGCTAGCTTGATTGGTACAATTGTGGCAGCAGTTTTACCCATAATTACATTTGTACCATCAATACAAATGCCAACACAGTGAAATGGGCAAGTAGTTATGACTTTTTGGATGCCCTGGAAGGTTCCAAGAGTACTCAGATGTCCATGTATCATTCTTTAAGAATGAGATCATTGAAAAGTGCTGTACTACAGGTTTTTACACTTCTAAGGTCCAAAGTCCTGATAGAGCAGGTTCCCACAGGGGAAAAAAAAAAACAAAAAACAAAAAAAAAACTCTGCTTTCTTATGGACACAAGTAATAAAGGAGGAAGTGTTGAATTGATTCAAGATCACATGGAGAACTGTCCTTCTCCCTGAAGACAAAGATTAGCCATTTTTAAAATGTACCCATAGGTAATTAAACATAGCCATCAGGGACGCACTAATGTTCCACTTTCCATCTTGTCTCCAAATTCTTCCCCTCTTGCTACCAACTTGCAAGATCTCTCTCTCTCTCTCTCTCACACACACACATGCCATACTAATGGCTAAGTAATTTGTGCAATGCCAAATGGCATTAAGCCTTTATTTTAAACAAGTCACTGTCAAAGAACCATCACTCTCACATACAAAAACAATTGAAAATCAATTAATTTCTTTAATATTATCACACTATAATATGTCAAAGTGAAGTCTACATCTTTATTGTTCAGTGAAACATCTTAGGAATGCAATTCCCACCTTGTATGCCTGACAGTCTTTCACACTAATGATGTGTCCTCAAATTTATTCTCTCTCCTCAAACACTAGAATTTAGAGTAAATTATATGCAAAAAAGTAAATCCTCTCACCTAACTCCAAGCCTTGCAAGCTCTTTGTCACTTTTATTCCCACTTCTTTCCATGCCTATTAATTTATGTATTAGTAGTTCTCTGAACTTCTAATTGTAATAAAACTAGCATATCTGATTAATGGGAAGAAGTTTAAAGGGATTACTGAATTCAACAGTGACCAGATAGTCACACAGGCCAGACAAAACTTTCTTTTGATTAGAGTGGGTGAATAAATTGTGAATGTGCATATCTACCTATAGTTTCTTATTATAAATACATAAAAATACTGAGAAGAAAAATGAAGCGACATTTTTTCTATATTAAAAGTTATATATTTGGGCCGGCACTGTGGCACAGTTGGCTAATTTTCCACCTTCAGTATGGGCATCTCATATGGGCGCTGGTTCTAGTCCTGATTGCTCCTCTTCTGATCCAGCTCTCTGCTGTGGCCTAGGAAAGCAGTAGAAGGTAGCCTAAGTCCTTGGGCCCTTCCACACACGTGGGAGACCCGGAAGAAGTTCCTGGCTTCTGGCTTTGGATCGGCCCAGCTCTGGCCATTGAGGCCATTTGGGGAGTGTACCAGCATATGGAAGACTCTCTCTCTGTTTCTCTCTCTCACTATCTGTAACTCTACCTCTCAAATAATAAATAAAATCATAAAAAATTATATATTGAACACTCATCATATACTTAATCAATGTTGTTACATTACTGGTATTGTTGAGGGTGCAAAGCAAGGTTGTGTTAAAGAAGTGACATTAATACATGATCATTGGAGTGGATATTTCCCAATAGTACAGTCTGATTTGCAAAGTATGTCTAGTCATTCTGCATCTTGTCATTGTTTTCTATAAGTCCCCTGCCTCGTTTCCTTGCTTCTGCCTCCTGGACTAGTTATATTTTCTCCAAAGTTTTTTCTGCTGACAAAGACAAGTTCTGTCTACTCCTTTCCCATCTATCAGCCTCACTCTAGGGGGTTTCTGTCATTCAGCTCCCCATCCAAAGGTGTGTTTAGGGACTTCGGACTCCAGGATTTCGATCAGTAATACATGGGTTTACAGAGATCATTAAATCTAGGATTTTGTTCCTCTCCTCTTTGCTGTTAGAATGATGACTCTTTTTTTGGGGGAGGGGGGTAATATGGACATTTTAATGGAAGTGATTCTTCCAATCCATGAACACAAGATGTCTTTCCATTTCTTTGTGTTCTTTACAATAACTTTCATGTTTATAATTTTTTAATTTTATTTTTTATTATATAAAGGAAACAGATTTCATGTATTTCGTATATACAGTTTTAAGCACACAGTGATACTTCCCTCTTTTCTTCTCTTCCTGTCACCTCCCTCCCTCCCCCACTTTCTCCTTCCCTTCTTCCCTCCTTTCCATCCTTTCCTTCTTTCCTTTTTAAATTTTGCGATAACATACTTTCAATTGACTTTATCATCACAGGATTAATCCTTCACTAAGTAAAGATTTCAACAAGTAGAAAGTACAAAGACTTCTGCAGGAGTATAGACAAGAGCTATAAACAATAATCAAATCTCTAGATGTCAGTTTCACTCATAAACATTACATTTTGTTGCAATGATTCAATTCTTATGAGACTTGAGCACACAGAGTAATATATGAAGTTTGTGTTAAAAATTAAACATGTTATGTTCTCGTAAACCATGAAATCTTTAGTTTTATTTTTCCTGTCCATTTTTTGTTTCTGGCACACAACATTGAAACAATGAAACAATCAGGAGCTGATTAAGTGGAGAGACTTGGATGTGAATCATTTTTTTCCATTGATTGCTGCATGTGATATTGTATAATTATTTAAATATATGATCTTTAACTTCTGTAATCTGTAAAATGAGGAATCTAGTATCTACCTTTTATTGTGGTAATAATAAAAAATGATAGTATTTCTAGTGTAGGGACACTTCCTATTAATGTTCTTGAAAAACTAGTTGAATACTCAAATTATTGGGTTATTTTTTCTGCTCAGGTAGTTATGGAAGCAGTATATTTTCTAAGTATTATATTTTCTAGTACTACATTAACAAGGAAATTAGCTATTCAGAGCCGGCACTGTGGTATATTGAGTAGCTGGCATCCCAAATGGGCACTGACTTGTTTGAGTCCTGTCTCTTCCACTTGTGATCCAGCTCCCTGCTAATGTACCTGGGAAAGCAGGTGAAGATATCCCAAGTACTTGGGCCCCTGCATCCAGATTGGAGACCAGGAAGAAGCTCCTAGTTCCTGGCTTTGGATCCACCTAGCTCCAGCCTTTGAGGCCATTTGGGGAGTGAACCTGTGGATAGAAGTATCTCTCTCTCTCTCTCTCTCTCTCTCTCTATATATATATATATATATATTTCTCCTTCATGTAACTCTGCCTTTCAAATAAATAAATCTTCAAGAAAATAGCCATTCAAAGAAAAAGGACATGTCAAAATATTCATAAGCTGTTTAAACTAAAAACACTGGAAAAGTAATTTACTATCTCTTCTCTTACTTTGCAAATGAATAAAGGTCCCGGTGCCGTGTCTCACTAGTTAATCCTCCGCCTTGCGGTGCCGGCACACCGGGTTCTATTCCCAGTCGGGGCGCCGGATTCTGTCCCGGTTGCCCCTCTTCCAGTACAGCTCTCTGCTGTGGCCTGGGAGTGCAGTGGAGGATGGCCCAAGTCCTTGGGCCCTGCACCCGCACGGGACACCAGGAAAAGCACCTGGCTCCTGGCTTCGGATCAGTGTGATGCGCCGACCGCAGTGTGCCGGCCGCGGCGGCCATTGGAGGGTGAACCAACGGCAAAGGAAGACCTTTCTCTCTGTCTCTCTCTCTCTCTCTCACTGTCCATTCTGCCTGTCAAAAAAATTTTAAAAAAAATAAAAAAAAACAAATGAATAAAGGTATGATTAGAAAGGTTATATGATGTACCAAAAGTCATGAGTTACCAGATATGTAAACATCAGTATTTTAAAAATTCTATTACCATTTTGATGAAAGACAGTATATTAGTTCTCCATTGCTGCTTTGACAACTTACCACAAATTTAGAGTCTTAAAATAACATGAGTGTATTATCTTACAGTGCTGTGAGTCAGAAGTCAACACCAGTCTCGCTGGGATAAACTTCATGTTTCTGACCAGGTTATGTTCCTTTTTGGAGCCTCTGGAGGAGAACTGGTTTCGTTGCCCTTTGCATCTTCGATGGGCCTCTGACATCTCTTGGCTTGCGCCCTATTTCTGTATCTTCAAAGTCAGCGAGGTTGCTTCTCACTGGCCTTTTCTTCTGCAGTTATGTCTCCTTCTGGCCACAGAAAGGAAAGATTCTTGTTTTTAAGGAATCCTGTGATTTAGATTGGGCTCACCTGCATAAACCAGAATAATCTCTCTGTGTCAGGGTCCTTAATTTAGTCACATTTGTAAAAATTCCCTTTGACAAGTCAGATAGCATACTTACAGATTCTGAGAAGTGGGACATGTATATTTTTGAGAGGCAATTATTCCACCTACTTTACTTAGAATCATACTTGTTAGTGGCATTACTGCAAGCTGCAGCCATCATTTTGCATCAGGAAGGTACTCATTGATAAGTAGCTAGTACACTTAGAAGGATATATTAGTTTGCTAGTGCTGACATAACAAAATACCACAGACTGGTGGTTTAAACAAAAGAAATTTATTTTTCTGTAGTTCTGGAAGCTGAATGTCCAAGATCAAGGTTTCAGCTTATTTGGTTTCTTCTGGTACACCTCTCCTTAGCTTGCATGTGATGCCTTCTTGCTGTGTCCTCAACAGGGTCTTTCCTTTGTTTGCACACATCTTTGATAACTATGTGTCCAAATTTCCTGTTCTTATAAGGAAACCTGTCATATTGGATTAGGACCCATCCTAATAGCCCTATTTTAACTTAATCACTTCTTTAAAAACCCTATTTTCAAATACAGTCATGTTTTATGCAACTGGGAATGCAGGGAAAACAATTTAGCCTGTGACAGTGGACTTGACGAGATCATTTTTGTATCTGATTAGAAATGGAGCAACATATTCTGTTTTAATAAGGGACTATACTATTGTTAATGTAGGAGATATACAGATTTTCACCAGATATGTTTATCATGTCAAACAGTAATGACATCTTGATTTTTAGGTGGCCATTGAAGTTAGTGTTATTTGGTATTTAGCCATATATTTCTGTAAAGTGGAAGAAGAAGGGGAAAAAAGTATGCTTGTATGGTCATGCACTTTTAAGCACATATATTTACAGTGTTGCAAACTATATTATTAGCATCTAATTGGGATAATTTGATGGTACGTTAGGCTGTATTTAAGAATATGCACTATAAATATAATGGTTCTTGAGAATAGGATTTTTTAAAAAAGCTTTCATACACATACACATGGGAAACAGTGGTCTGAGTTTTTTTTTATTAAAATGCTCATGACTTTGATATAATTTTAACAAGAAGAAACTAGCATAGGAAAAACCCACGTGACTTCTTCATGACCATATTTGGTAGTTGTAATTCAAACCATATCATTTGATTCTCATTTATCTAAAAGGAAAGATGTCTGAGAATCTCCTTAGTTAGCTGTCCTCTCATTTACCCTTTCATTCACCCATGCATTCTTCACTGAAGTAATTTATCTCCCCATTCCCCATCTTCATTACCTTATCAAACTGTTTATGCATCCATCTATCAATCCATTCAGTCATCCATCCATCCATCCTTCCAAACACACACTCACTCATCCACCCTTTGATTAAACATGGCTAAAACTTGAAAATGTGATGATTTTTGTTAAGTATGAATTTTCATTCTCACACATTATTAGTTTTAACTTCAATTGCAAGGTTCTTCTAAGTTCACTGTAGTTTGATCTCTCATACTCCTTTTTCAAGTGTAGAGTTTCACAATCAGTAAGTAGTTGTATTCTATGTTTTTCTCTAATGTAATCATGTTACTTAACTTGATAAGATATACCCTGTTTAGCCAATAACTGTGATGGTCGCATCAGAAATCTATCTCATATTTTCAATTTCTATTAGTACTCTGGTTAATCAAGTTCTTCGAAACTAAAGAATATTGACACAACAGGCACTTGGCATCTCCCTGTCTTTAACATTATGCCTATATGCTACAGTGTGATTTATTCTTAATAAAATTGCCTGAATATTTGTTATAGTTGTTTTTAATACCCATATTTCTTTAAAACCCCCTTCATTTGTTTGTCTAATAATCTTAAGCGTATTTTTCAGTCATATCTTATTACTGGCATTGTGTTTTAAGTATGTTGGATACTTATTTGGCATAAAAATCCCCCATCTCTCATGGATAGATAGTCTATCACCTAACTATCTAGTTTCCCAGAGATATTTTGGGGAATTTATAAAGAGATTTGTTTGAAAATTAAATATGTACTGAAGATCTTTTTGTAAGGCTCACTTGTAATTTATAGCTGAACTTCCAATGACTAAATCAACTTTAATGTAAAATGAGGACTAGTGTTCTAACATGGAATGATTTATCTTCTTATTTATGTTTCAATGACAAACTTCATGGTCTTTCAAGCCTATACACTCACTAGTACATCCATCTGTTTATTCATCCATTGATTCAAAATATTTAATGTGCATTGGAACATAAATGGAAGGATGACTGAGAATCTGACTCAGTCAACCATTTCATTATCTCCTATTTCTTTCATCAGTGCATTCTCCAAAAAAAAAAAAATCATTCATCCAGACATATTCTTCCTTTTAACTATCTTTTCAACCAAATTATCCAATCATCCATCCATCCAACCATTGATCAATGCATTCACTTCTGGATTCGTTCACCTTAACCTGTTTTCAGTAATTGGTCCATTATTATTATTATTATTATTATTATTTTATTTTTGACAGATAGAGCTAGACAATGAGAGAGAGAGACAGAGAGAAAGGTCTTCCTTCTGATGCTTCACTCCCCAAATGGCCGCTACAGCTGCTGCTACAACGATATGAAGCCAGGAGCCAGGTGCTTCTTCCTGGTCTCCCATGCGGGTGCAGGGTCCCAAGCACTTGGGCCATCCTCCACTGCCCTCCCAGGCCACAGCAGAGAGCTGGACTGGAAGATGAGCAACTGGGACTAGAACCTGGTGCCCATGTGGGATGCCGGCGCAGCAGGCAGAGGATTAACCAAGTGAACCACAGTGCCAGCCCCATTATTATTATTATTTATCCACATATTTGCCCATTCCAGTTTTTATTTACTGACCCAAAGCACATTGATGACCTTCCTCCACATTTGGATTGTAATTACTCAGTTACTAAAATAAAACTCAGATATATCCACTAGAATTATTTAATAAGTGGATAAATAAGTCCCAAATATATAATTATTAAGGAACTTGCTCAATGAGAGAAGTTAAGCTCAGATTGTGCCCAGATATTTAGCGCAAGAAGTTATATTCCTATTTTTAATGTAAATCCTGTTGCATATTGAAATTTAAAACAGAATATGTTGTTGTGTATATTTTTCTAGGAAAGCAGTTTTGGTCTGGGAAGAACCCATCTTTATATTTTCTAAATTCTGTCTCCAAAAGGGTACACACTCTAGGGACTGGCATCATGGCTTAGTGGGTAAAGCCTGCATCGGTTTGTGATCTGGCTGCTCCACTTTCGATTCAGCTCTCTGCTGATGACCTGGGAAAAGCAGCTGAATATGGCCCAAGTATTTGGGCCTCTGCACGTATGTGGGGGATCTGGAGGAATCCTCTGACTCGGCTTTGGCAGGGCTCAGCCCTGGCTGTTTGAGCCAGATAGGGAATGAACAGTAGATTTGAGATTTCTCTCTTTCTCTTTCTCTGTAGGTCTGACTTTCAAGTAAATAAATAAATAAATATCTTACTAAAAAGAATACACTATATTTGAATCTTTATTTGAAATCTTAGTTTCTGGAAAATATGTTTACTATAACAACATTATCTATTGTCACTTTTTTTTTAAGATTTATTTATTTATTTGAAAGTCAGCATTACACAGAGAGAGGGAGAGTCAGAGAAAAAGGTCTTCCATCCGCTGCTCACTCCCCAGTTGGCCGCAACGGCTGGAGCTTCACTGATCCATCAGGAGCCAAGAGCTTCGTCCAGACCTCCCATGTGGGTTCAGGGGCGCAAGGACTTGGGCCATCTTCTACTACTTTCCCAGGTCTTAGCAGAGAGCTGGATCAGAAGTGGAGCAGACGGGACTCAAACTGATGCTCCCATGGGATACTGCACTGCAGGTGGTGCCTTTACCCACTAAGCTACAGCCCCGGCCCCTATTGTCGCATTTAATCATTGCAATAATCCTAATGGATAGGTACTGTTATTGAAACATTTTACAAACAAGGGAACAGAGTCTTAGATTAAGTAAATTCCTCAGAACTTAATGTGTTCTGATGTAGCTCTGTTTCTTATCAAGCTCTCATTCTAAACCCTATAATATCAACTATTATTCTTTATGTCTTTGGTTGCCTTCGGGTAACAAAAATGACTTTTCCAAATCTGTAAGATTCAATATTTTAACCAGGCTGTTATCAGCACTTATTACAAAAGATGTATCCAACAAAGGGCTGCCTGTTGCCATTTTATCCCATAGTTTCTTAATTAAGTATTGGAGTTTCTTTCCTAAGATGTAAAGTAAAAGAGAAACTCTGAGAAGATAGGCTTTAGCATTTGAAGAGCATTTTTAAGATCATTTTTTATAAAATGGGCATATGTAAGTGATTTTATCTCTGGAATCATTACAAAATTAATACATCTCGCTTTACTTTTCTATGAATGCTATCAACAACAATTATTTGGTTTCATCTGCATGTGGGTCTTTACGAACTTTGCTCAATAACTTAAGTATTTTAGACTCCTGGAAACATTTTTTAGTATTGATACATCGCCTCTCTTTTTAAGAGAGACCACAAGTCTTATTGAAGTCTAACTAAGATCAGTGGATTTGCTATAGTGCTGGCACATCATGTTTCTAAACCTGCAAAGCTTTGGTCCAGACGGAAGATGGTAGCAGATTTTCCAGGTCTTGAGTGTCAGTTTGAGAAATCTCCTGGGAAAGAGCCTACCAGCCTCCTCCTGTCAATATTGTCTCTTTGCATTCCTATCAGCTGAGCGTGTCTTTCCATTCCTATGCCTGTCCTGTTTCAAAATTTAAGTATGAATTGGGTCACAGATTGCTCCTAATTATATGATTTCATGTATGTGCTTACTGAATATACATATTAAATTTCAGTTGCCATTCAGGGACAAAGAAAAAAGGATTCTTCATTCTATATCCTCCTCATCCAGAAAACCAAAAGCTTCTCCAGACCAAATAGTATGCTGGCCTGAGGGTTTCTGTAGAATTACGCTAAAATGTATATGATCTGGAATCTGACTCAATGAGTTTTCTCAGGTTTTAAGGTCATTTTATTAACTGTGTGAGTTTGTGAAAATATGTATATTTATTGTATCTGAGTCCTTCCACCATGTACAGTCACTCACAAGGTTAAGGGCATTACAATAACCCCTCTGCAAACAAAACAGGTTTTAATGAGCATTTAATATGTTCCAAGTACTGTGCTTACTATTTGGTATACTGATGAATAATGTATATAGAAAGCCTGCCTTTGTAAAATATATCATTTAACAAATTAACACAAGCAATGTATTCCTTTTTCTGACTACATTTTCAGGTGTCTGCAGCCAAAACCAGCAGTTCATTTGGACTTGGTTACAATTTTCTATTTCTCTGGGCACCAGTCCCCACAGCCAGGTCAACCTGTTCAGTTCTCACACAAGCAGCTGACACAGAATGCAAAGCACACATGTCTGAGATATCAGAATGCTACACATTTTCCTGCTCTAAACATTAGAATGTTTTTATAGTTTTTTTTTTTTCTGAAACTCAGGTCATATCCAATGTAGGATGCTCTTCTCTTTAATCAGGGATTGTTTCTCCATTACCCTTTTACCTCTTAAGATAAATTTAAAGGCAACTTAAATTACATTAGAATTACATTGGAGAGTAATTATTATTGCACTGAGCTGTTGTTTTCTAAGAGAATATGATCATGAGAGTAATTGCATATTCTCCCACTTGATCTTAATTAAAATCTTGGGGTGTTTTTATGCCTATTACATTGATTTAGCATTATGATGACTATATTTGGATTATTCAGATTTTCTGTAGTAGTAAAATATTTTAGCATATAAAGGCAGGTGGTACAGACTGCAATGTTCCTGACTCATGCTCCCATTAGCACCATCATCCGATGCTTTACAGCAACAAGAACAAATAGCTGCGTAGTTCTCTGTGAATATAATGTTGGACCTCACTCTTTCTTGAAAGAAATAATTCATGTTTTGTCCTCAACTTTATGGGATGGCTTGTAGTACCCAAGAGAGATGAACTAGAAGTTAAGTTGATCAGCTTTTTTTTTTTTTCTGAGATTTATTTATTTATTTGAAAGTCAGAGTTACACAGAGAGAGAATGAGAGGCAGAGAGAGAGAGAGAGGTCTTCCATCTGCTGGTTCACTCCCCAATTGACTGGAGATGCGCCAGCCAATCTGAAGCCAGGAGCCAGGAGCTTCTTCCAGCTCTTCCATGTGGGTGCAGGGGCCCAAGGACTTGGGCCATCTTCTACTGCTTTCCCAGGCCATAGCAGAGAGCTGAATCAGAAGTGTAGCAGCCGGGACTTGGACCAGCACCCATATGGGATGCTGACACTGCCGGCAGCAGCTTTATCTACTATGCCACAGCAGCCCCAAGTTGATCAGTTTTTAAGACTAACTCCTTATGTTCCTGGGGGGGGCAGAAACATACAAAGAACTCTTCTGCCCCTCTTGCTTCTTCTGTATCCACCCTTTACACTATTAGCAGCCCAACAATGTGTCCCTTCTAGATTGAACTACTACATGCTTGTCATCTTTGCATCAAAGCCCCAGTCCCATCTTTGATGGTTGAGATTTAATGATTATGATCCATTCACCAATAGATAATTGATAGCCCATACCACAGTTTCCCCTTACAATCATACAGATAGTAAATACTGAGAAATAGTGCTGAGGTATAATCTGACTAAAGAGTACTAAGCCTGGTGTCCTCTCGGAGGGAGAGCAGATTCATAAACAATGGGCACCAGTAAGTAACAGAGATACATGTTGAAGCAATCCCTGTTCACCACTTTGGGTTCTAAAAGATGCTGACTTTCTCCCATCACTTAGATATTTCTCTACAGGAAGGTAGGAAATTGAGTAAACTCTCCCATGATGTCCTTCTGGAAAGAGTGTAACTTCAAAGGCACCATGCCAGAGCTGCCTGATTTTCAAAGGGTGAAGTGATTCTCCTGGTAGTTCACTCAGGGTTTGTCTTTATCTCAGTAATGGGTGGGCAGAGGCGTCTAGTCTGATCCTCTCTGCTAACTGAATCATAACGTAGCGCTAGAACAGGTACTCATAAAGGAACATTTATGGACTCTAGGCTCTGCTGCCGTAGGATTATTTCAAGGTCTTGGGGAATCCTGGTTGAGAAGATGGGTAAGTAATTTGTATTTTTTTTTCAGAATAAATATCAACAGCCATGAGAGAGATGTAGATGATATGGAAGACCAAGATTCATATTCTGATTCTGAGGGTAGTGATAGCCAATGAGAGTGTAATGATGCTGATACACACAATTCACTTCACTTATGTAGCAGTTCTGTTATGATTACTGAAATTTAAGACTTGACATGAAAGAGGGATCACATTTTGCACACCTGGTGCCTGATGCTTCTCCAAACAGGCTGCAGTGAGTGGCAAGAGGGCTTGGAAATCATCTGTGACAGATCCTGCTTTCAGGGCTCGACTTGAGAATTAGACTTGAGGCAGTTTTGTGAATTGGCATCTTGGCTTTCTCTCTGCCTTCCTCTTCCCTTTTGCATTTATTGTAGTTTGCTATTGAGCACTCACCAGTGACCACAATGCTCAATGCTTCTACAACAAAACTATTATCATCAGGCTCCCTTTTGAAACCCTTTTATTTATTTATTTATTTATTTATTTCATCACTTTTATAGTCAAATCCAAATTCTATCTTGGTTTCACAGCTCTGCCTATTCTGGACTGAGCACTGCTTTCTCTTCTTATTTCTTGTACACTTTTTGTCCTGTACTCTATGTCTTGTCCAGATTAAATCATTTTAGTTTCTTTAATGTATACCATCTCTTGTCGATGCATCTTTCCCATACTATCTGTGCCTACCACCTATTTGCTTCCTCTTTGAGATCTGAAGTTTTGATCATTGTTTCTTTGCAGAAATCTGTTCTGTTTCTCCACACCATATTTTTTTAGTTGAATAAAATTTCCATCTAGTCTCACAGTCCTCTTGTTCTTCCCCATCCTGGCACTTAGAGGATGTACTTGTGCTGATAAGATTGCCACTTACTGAGGGTACATTCTCCCAGTTTGGTGGAAATCCCTGACTGTCAGATGTTTCATTGGTAGAATGGAGAAATGGTCTCTGATTTTCTGTTAGAATGATATTACATTTATATATATATATATATAATTATATATTTATTTTAATTATGATTATCTAATTATTACCAGATAATAAGTAGTCAATACAATAACCATAATCACCTTCATCATCATCATCATCATCATCATCATGTTTTAGAGAAAGCTGGTGTATGAAAGCCAATCTCTAAAGGTGAAAGACATCATGAGAGTGAAGAAAGAGGGGAAGAAATCTAGGAATATAGAGGGTAATTTATTATGGACATTAGCATAGTCTTGGGTGACTGAAATATTTGAGCATACTTGCACCAGCAGGAAACAGATAAAGGGTTTTGTACACAAAAGTGGCCCATGGCTAACTGGTATGTGTCTGGACTTTCTTGAGAAATTTTAACCTTCCAGGCGTCAGATATGGGCCATTGCAGACATCAGATAAGAGAAACAGGTTATCTTACTGACTTTTTCATCCCATAGGGTTTGGGATGACTGTAAAAGTCACCTGAAGGGCAAGATGATGGATAAAACCAAGATGGCTCTATGAATATCTACCTAAATCCCTACAAATCATAATAATGACTATTCTAAATTTTCTCTTTGTATTTTTTTCCCACAAAACAATTAGTATTGGATAGCACAGACGACATTTCTGTTTATCTCAATCCCTAAAACAGTACATGCAAGAGCATAGGGTGCTTTCCAAGTGCTTATTAGGTGCATGGATGGGGTGGTTTTTACCCTCTTGGTCCAAGGAGTGTCACTTTCCCCCAGACAATTTACATATGATTTCTTATCTTATTCCAATTACCAGAAGAGGCCCTTGGAATAGACTGTAGTTATGTTTGCAGATGAAGCCCAATGTGTGAACACTCAGAGCATTTGGGAGATCATTGGCTTCACAGTCTCATAGACAGGATTCTTGCGTGGGATAGTTGGCAGCGGTAGTGTTATTGATTGAAGTGAGCAGGACCTGTCAGAGTTATGTGAAAACCAACACTAAAAACTGCAGCTTCTAACTCTACAGCATAAATAATCCTAAGGGCCAGACCTGGTTTCTTGTGTTTTTCTGTTCTGTGTAAATTATTATATTTACACACGCAATCTTTTCGTTGTTGTTTCAAGTTGGCTACCAGAACAAGTCCTATTGAAAAGTGTCTCTGTTGTGTCTGTGTGTGTATGTGATTCAAATAATATGATGGAATGAATGAACGTATAAACATAACATTCTGTTTCAATATTATTATTGGAGTAATTGGGATCTGGAATTTTACTTAGATTAGCTACAAATTAATTTTTGGATGAAAGAAGAGCAATGTAAAATTTCCCCATTTTTTTCAGAGTACTATATGTGTATAAGCTACTTTTGAATGTAATCTTAAGAACTTGCTTTCATTTAAGTTAAAACTGGACAATATTTGGAGGTAGTATTATTGGCTGAGTATGATAGGAAACAAAAAGACTTTAGCTACTGAATATTTACTTTAGCTGCTTCTATTTTAAAATAATTTTCAAATAGATGAGTCCAGCATTGTAGTATAGCAGGTAAAGCTGCTTCTTATGATACCTGCATCCCATGTGGGCATAAATTTGTGTCTCAGCTGCTGCACTTCCAATCCATTTCCCTACTAATGATCAGGGGAAAATAACAAAAATGGCTCAAGTACTTGGGCCCCTGCTCAACACATGGAGGCCTGGCTCCTAGCTTCAGCCTGGCTCAGCCCTGACCTTTGTAGGCATCTGGAGAGTGAACTAGCAGGTGAGAGAACCCTATCTCTGTCTCTCCCCTCTCTCTATAGCTCTTTCAAATTAATCAATCAATCAATCAATCTTAAAAATATATAGACGAGGCCGGCGCCGCAGCTCAATAGCCTAATCCTCCACTTACGGCGCCAGCACAGCGGGTTCTAGTCCCTGTCGGGGCGCTGGATTCTGTCCCGGGTGCTCCTCCTCCAGTCCAGCTCTCTGCTGTGGCCTGGGAGTGAGTGGAGGATGGCCCAAGTCCTTGGGCCCTGCACCCCATAGGAGACCAGGATAAGTACCTGGCTCCTGCCATCGGATCAGCGCGGTGCGCCGGTCGCAGCATGGCGGCCATTGGAGGGTGAACCAACGGCAAAGGAAGACCTTTCTCTCTGTCTCTCTCTCTCTCTCACTATCCACTCTGCCTGTCAAAAAAAAAAAAATATATATATATATATATAGACGAATTATCTCAGATTCTACAATCAATTCTGCAGGGTGGATGTTATATCCCCACAGCAGAAACAACGTAACTGAGGCTCCAATAAATTTGTTCATTTCTCTGGTGATAGAGAAATCTGACTCATAGCTTTGTGTTTTATTCTTTGAAAACCCTAAGATTTTTCTTCTTCTCTGTTAGTTATTTTTAAACACGAGAGATTATCAAAGCCTAAGATGATAATACAGTTTACAAAGCAGAGGCTATTGTTCAATGTAGGTAAAATATGACATAAATAAGTTCTAACATAAGTAATAATAACATTTATTTGAATAGTTAATTAGCAAAAATATCATGGATAAGAATGACACAAACCAATATATTCTGTGCCTGAAGAATGCCTTGTATGTGAATGAAACTTCCATAAATGATATATTATTCAAATTTTCTTTTTTTAATAAAAATGCTAATGGAAATGTTAAAATGCACATAAATTAAAATGATCATAAATTAGGATTAATATCACACTAATGAATTATAATCCCTCATTCATTTAGATAAAGTGGCATTTCAATATTTGTTCTTGTTCATAAATTTAATACAATAAATGAAAAGGATACATTTTGAGATTCAATAAATATTTGATGTAATCTTATACTTTAATTTTTTTAATATTCAAAAGTAAAGTAGAAGATCTAGATGCATTTTGATTCATTGTTGCCATTTTATGTCTTTTTTATCATCCTTTCTTTTCATTTATTGAAGCACTAAATACAATTTAAACTGGCAAGAAAAGCCATAGAGTTTGCTCTGAATAAAGAGAACCCAAGAGAACACAATGTCTTTTGAAATATCTAGAAGTTTCTTTCTACAAGACTGTTTTTTTTTTAAGGAACAAATATTTGAAATCTCATGGTGCAATAAGCAGGACTGTATTGGCAGTTAAGTAACTGAGTTAAACTGAAAATATGCGCATTTAGCAGTATTTTTCAACTATAGTTCAATGAACTTTTAAAAATGCAAACCAAAAAAATGTACGTTCTTGTTTTGTATTGGTATTTTTTTAGCAGGAGTGAAGATAGTACAAAAGAGCAGCGTCATAAATCACAATACTCCTGTCCCCTTCTTGAGAGCAAACACTCAGAATTTTAAACCAGTATTTCTGTTTTCCCCAGCACCTACCAAATCATTTCAGGAACAGCATTTGACACATGAATTCTATTAATATCTATTCCACAAATACTTGTTTTCATGACCTGAGATGAATCCTGTTTAAAAGTTCTCATTCTCCAGAGGCATTCCATTTCTGAAAAATGGGCTCCCACATCTTACCTCAGTGATCTCTGTACAATGTGAATGGTATTTTCACACCAGAAGAATTATGATAATTAAAGAAAATATTGTACAAAACATAAAATGTTGATATGGAGTTATTTTTGTTTGTATCAATATAGTGACAGATCTGATTATACTGTGGCATTGCCATTTAAAAAATACTATTTATGGGGCCGGTGCTGTGGTGAAGTGGGTTGAAGCCCTGGTCTGAAGTGTCAGCATCCCATGTTTGTGCTGGTTCTAGTCCTGGCTGCTCCACTTCTGATCCAGCTCTTTGCTGTGGCCTGGGATAGCAGTGGAACATGGCCCAAGTCCTTGGACCCCTGCATCCACATGAAGACCTAGAAGAAGCTCCTGGCTCCTGGCTTCGGGTCAGCACAGCTACAGCCGTTGCGGCCATCTGGGGAGTGAACCAGGGGATGGAAGACCTCTCTCTCTCTCTCTCTCTCTCTCTCTGCTTCTCTCTCTGTAACTCTGTCTTTCAAATAAATAAAATAAATCTTTAAAAAAATACTATTTATTTATTGGAGGGGGTGGAGAGAGAGAGAAGGAGAGATTATATCTGTGGATTCACCCCCCCAAATACCCACCACAGTTGGAACTGGCATAGGGCCTAAGCCAGGAGATGAGAATGAATGCCAGTGTTCTATCTAGGTGGCAAAAGCCTAATCAGTTAAGGCATCCCTGGTGTATCTTGGTGTAAGCATTGGTAGGAAGCTGGAGTCAGGAGCCAGAAGTTGGAATTGAACCCAGGAACTCAAGCTAGCATAGGATGCAAGCATCTTAACCATTAAGATCAAATGCCCTCTCATAGGGTACCATTATTTGATTTTCTTAAATATGAATGCTGTAGACATTTATTAAGTGCCTTATTGAACCTTAGTTTTCTCATGGTTCAAATATAATCTACTTAATTCTTTTTTTTTGGTAAAAATGAAGGGAATGATTATATGAGAAGTGATTCACATAGTTCTTGGTATACGGATAGTGATTATTAAAGAGTAGCTAATGACACAATTTTAAATAAATGTGTTAATGAGTTGAAAAGAATGTGTATATTTTATATTGCTTCTTGACCTTTTTAGCATATTTTTACATTTTATATCTAACTGATCAGAGTGCATTAAAAATCTGTTTCAACTAATTTAGATGAGTTTCTTTTTATTTTATTTCTAAATGCATTCATATGGGTGCATCCAGACTCTTTGTACAGCTATGATCAGAAGAAATTGATGAAGTTAAGTGAAAAAAAAAATCAACTTAATATTCAAATAGGAGGTAGTCAAAAAGTAACTTTACAGATTTACTCCATCACTAACTATGCCACTTTTTGTTTTAGCTACACACAGACCTGGATCCTGGGAGCAAAAAAATCAAGTATATCTTATCTGGTGATGGAGCTGGGACAATCTTTCAAATAAACGATGTAACCGGAGATATCCATGCTATAAAAAGACTTGACCGGGAGGAAAAGGCTGAGTACACTCTCACAGCTCAGGCAGTGGACTGGGAGACGAACAAACCTCTTGAGCCTCCTTCTGAATTTATTATTAAAGTTCAAGACATCAATGACAATGCACCGGAGTTTCTTAATGGACCCTATCATGCTACCGTGCCCGAGATGTCCATTTTGGGTATGTATGCTTCCAATTTCACAGCCCTATTAGAGTCATCCCTAAAATAGCTCCTGGCATCAGGGATGGTGTATTGCTGAAGAAAAGACTTTTATTACTGTCTTATCTCTAATTTGCATTTCCAAATCCCCCTTTTTGGCCTATGTTCCTCAGCTCAATAGCTTTACTCCCTTAATAATAGCAGCTGACGGAGGAGCAGTTTTATTAAAATATCTCTCCTTCCATGACAATACTGCAACAGGCAGAATTTGTATTCCTCTCATAAATGTGTAGTTTGAGTATTGTTACTGAGGCGGATTTATCAAGATTTGTTCCAACATGCCAAGCTAATCCTATTGATATTTGCTTGATGTTTAATTATTTGTTTGTCTATATTCACACGCATATGCAGGGCATAGAGAAATAGAAAACTGGCAAGGTCTGTCATCAGCCAGATATTGGATTGAGCTGGTGTGTTGCAGCTAGAGTAGATTAGGCAATCACCGTTTCCTAAGAGACTTCGTTTTTGTGGCCATTTTATCTTAACTCAACGTGCTGTAGGAGTCACTGCTCTCACCATTGACTCATCCTCAATTTTTCTGAGCCATTGAAACTGTCATTGTACTTCACATGCAGAGCAATATATATTCCAAAGCCGATTTTAATCATTCCTCCCCTTTTTCAAATCTGTTTATATATCCTCAAACCCTGGCCTTGATATAGAAAACCCCTAACCATGCACTTCATATGATAAGAGGAGGAATTCTACGGCTTTTCTTTGTGTTATAATAACACAAAGAATATGTATAGAAAAGACTCTCACATACAAAGTGTAAGATTACAGAAATCTTTTTATGTATGAACACATACCATATGTGGTTTCAAATTGCATTTAAGACAACCTGGAAGTGTATATGCTATATATATAACAAGTCAAATAATTAGAAGCAGATAAACAAGATGAGGCGCAGAAAAACACTGAGATACAAATTGTAGTCCAAAATTGTTAAATACAGGCATGTAGAATCATCATTCCAAACCCTTCAATTTAGCATTAAATTGTCTGCCCAAGAAAAACCTGACCCAGAACCATGTTCATAAGTTCTACACAATAAAATCAAACTGGTGGGAAAATGAGAAATACTTACAGATGAGAACTGAAAGAAAAAATATGGATGAGTAGTGTCGTTAGTAACATCTTCAGTGCAAATACAAAGAAAGGCAAAGTATTGATTGTGGTTTTCAGGGCTAAATTTGATGCCCATTATCAGGTACAGTACAAAATATCCTTCCCTCCCCAGGGTGGTCTTGACATTTTAATTTATTTTAACAATCCATTGCGATTCGTGTGTGTGTGTGTGTCTGTGTTTATAAAACTCCTGGTAGAAGCTTGCTGGGATTTAAAATTCAGAGAAAAAAATATTCTGGGTAGAATCTAAAGAGCCTTCATTTGCAAGTGTCTTGTTCTCCTGCATTTCCGAGAAAGGATAATATGCTAGTTCTTCTCCTTGATTTGGTCTGCTCATTCTAGGTTTAATGAGTATTATTTTGTCTCTTAACTCATGACAGTTATTTTGTCCCCCACAGTTATTTTCCTTTCCCTAACTTTTTGTCATTTATCTTCCTCTTTCTTGCCCTTGTCCTTTTACTCTTCCTCCTTCTCCTTTTCCTTCTCTTCCTCTTGTTTCTTCTTATTTTGTTCCCTTTCCCTCTCTCTTCCTCTCTCTTTCCATCTTTTTTCTCTCTTGTTCTTGTCTTTAGAAACTTTAATATGAATGGCTTTAAAATCATACATCCTACCTCATCTGCCTGCTTATGTTGTAACCACTTCCCCAGTTGCTTCATGAACATATTCCCATGCGTGTTCCTAAGGAAGCTCACACAGCACATTTAAAAATGAAACTTGGGGACAGGGCAGGACAAGTCAGGGTACAGCAAGTGAAACCACTGCTTGGGATGCCCACATCCCGTGTGAGAGTGCTGGTTGGAGCCCCAGCTACTCTGCTTCCTATCTAGCTTCCTGATAATTCAACCTGCAAGGCAACAGATAATGTCCAAAGTTCTTGGGTTCCTGCCACCTATATGGGAGAACTTTTTGGAATTCCTGGTTCCTGGCCTTGGCCTGATCCAGCTCTGGATGTTGGGGGCATTTGAGGAGTGAATCAAGCAAGGGAAGAATTGACTCTCTCTCTCTCTTTCTCTCTCTCTGTCGCTCTCTCTCTGTCTTTCAAATAAATGGAAACACATAAGCTACTAAATCAAACTTATTATCTTTCATTATGAAATTGTTTTCTCCTGCTTTTTGGAAACCCATGATTTAATCAGTTATCCCAATATACTGTAAAATCCACATATTAAAGGGATATTATTCAATCTTTTCTCCTCCTTAAAGCTGTGGTATATTTTACCCATTTAACAACTAATTCCAATTACTCCTGACCATAATACAACAATAATGTATCATCTCCTTCATTCTCATCATCACCCTCCTCAAAAGATCTGAATACTTCTCCATGAACTATTTTAATGACCTATCAAATTGTATAATTTGTTCTAACCTTGCTATTTCTTAACTAATGAATTTATTTTGAAGAAGAATCTCCCTCACATTCCAGTGGTACATTTTTTTTAATAGATTAATTTCCAAGCTCCTGAGCCAGGGGAGACTTTTCATAGCTTGGTTTCATTTAAGATCTCTTTCTTTCTCTCTCTCTCTAATTTTTAAAATTTTTATTTCATTTTATTTTTAAAAGATTTATTTATTTGTTCGTAAGTCAGAGTTACAGAGGTGGGTGGAGAGAAGATCTTTCAACTGCTTGTTCACTCCCCAGATGTTTGCAACACCCAGGGCTAGGCAGGCCGAAGACAAGAGCCAGGAGCTTCATCCGGATATACCACTTGGATGCAGTGGTTGGCCCAAGTACTTGGGGCATCTTCTGCTGCTTTCCCAAGTACATTAGTAGAGAGTTGGATTTGAAGTAGACCAGCTGGGACATGAAGTGGTGCCATATGGGATCACTGCAGGTAGTGGCTTAACCTGTTATGCTATAACACTCTTATTTTTTTTTCCTTTTTCTTTTTCTATTTTTTTTTTTTTTAGAGGAAAGGTTTATTGTCGGAGAAACCCAACAGGCTTGGGATTGGGGGGGGGGGGCGGTGAAGAAGGTGAGAGAGTAAGAGAGAGAGGATCAGGAGAGAGTACAACACAATTTTAAAAAAAAGTTTTTCACCTACCCATATTAAAGCGTTGTTAGATAGTCTCATTGTGACAGCAAATCAGAGGTGTTTTCAGGTCTTAATGTCCTACATTTATATTTTTCCTGCTGGAACTCCATTTTATTTACCTCTTTTGCAAAGTATTCTATTATTATGTAGTTTTTCCTTCTGATCAAAATAGAATTTCTCCTATCTGACAGGCTAAATTAACACCTTTTTTTTTAAAGAGTTATTTATTTATTTGAAAGGCAGAGCTTCAGAGAGGCAGAGAGAGATAGAGAAAGAGAGAGAGAGAGAGAAAGAGAGAGAGAGAGAGAGAGAGAGAAAGTAAGTCTTCCATTTCCTGGTTCACTCCCCAAATGGCTGTGCTGATCCGAAGCCAGGAGTCAGTAGCTTCTTCCGGGTCTTCCACATGGATGCAGGGGCCCAAGGACTTGGACCATCTTCTACTGCTTTTCCAGGCCATAGCAGAGAGCTGGATTAGAAGTGGAGCAGCCAGAAAGGGCTCCCATATGGGATGCTGCACTGCAGGCAGCGACTTTATCTGCTGTGCCACAGCCCTGGCCCCTAAAATAACACCTTTCCTAAGAAAACAGGAAGTTCTCTCCCTACTTTCACCATTATCACAAAAGAGAAACACACAAATTAAAACACCTTCATCTTTGCACTTCTTTCAGATTCTAATATACAAACAGGAACTGAGAAACATTTTTTTCTTTTCTTTTTTATTCATATTCTTTGCTCAACTCATTTAGGTCAAAGGACTTGCAGAACTCATCTTTTCATCCATATTACAGGAGGATTATTTGAATGAAAAAGCTCTTGGTATCTGCAACACATACAACACCTTTTATCTTAATTGCTAATAAATGATGAGCAGGGAAGCTGTTATTTTTGGAGCATTATTATGATTCCTAGATCTTAATGCCAAGTCTGCAGCTATTGACTCTAACTGTGTCAGAGGCTCCCAGTTCGGTCCAAATGAGTCATGTGTAAGATAAATATGTTGAGAATGAAAACTCCACACTTTCTGCAAATACTAAGGCCATTTTTAACCCAGAAAAGGCTTTTTAAAAAATTTAGTTAGTTAGTTAGTTGAAAGATGGAGCTAGAGGGAGGGAACAAGGGAGGGTTGGAGAGAATCCACTGATTCACTCCCCAAATGGTCACAATAGTGAGGGCTGGGCCAGGCCAAAGCCACAAGTCAGGAACTCCATACCGATCTCCCATGTGTATAGCAGGGGCCCAACCACTTGGACTATCCTCCACTGCCTTTGCAGGCACCTTAGCAGGAAACTGGATCAGAGCAGAGCAGCCAGAACTGGAAACTGGAGCTCTGATATGAGATGCTGGTGTAGCAAGTGGCAGCTTAACCTGCTGCTATGCAAATCCAGCTTGCCACTCAGGAGAGGCTTTTAAAAATATATAGCGCAGAATGTGTTGCAACTGTGTACTTGTAAATATATATGCATTTTAATCTGCTTTTCTCACTAAAAAGTAGAGCTACAGAAATAATCAGTATTAACCAGAATATATATAATAAATATATATGTATATGTGTGTGTACGTCTCTGTGTCTGTATAAATGTATATGGCCTGTAACATGTTTTCCAAAGACTCACAGAGAATGTGTTACGAGGATGAGTTTAAATTCTAGTTCCATCCCTTATGATCTGGTTGACTTTGAAGTTCAGAGAGGTTAAATTATTGCTTTTTTTTTTCAAGTTACAATGCAAGGATAATAATTACCATCCTGCTGTCACTCTGAGAATTCCATGAGAAAATATAAAGCAAAAAGAATACCATAAACTACATAAGAGTTCCATGATTGGTTGTTGTTGTGGATTTAAAATTATTTTTGTGAATCTGTTCCCTTTCTTATATTTGGAACTTTCCTCATGTATTGATTTTATACATCAGGCGTCTGGTCTCTGGTCTCTGTTTGACTCCAGCATCTCTGGTTAAAGGAAGCAGAGGGAGTGGCATTATTTTATTGTCAAGTGTGAATTATTCCCTTCATTTCTCATGAAGGTGAATATCAGGATGAAGGTCAGCTACTATCTCCTTTCTCTCCCCATTACCACTGTTTCTCAGACTGTCTCTTCCCTTTCCTTTTTTCTTTCATTTTTCTTCCTTTGCTACTGCAGAAATGCCAACACTTGCACCTGTAGGCTCTGAGGAATGCCAGCAAGGACTGGGGGATTACATTGTAGAGAGAGTGAAAAATAAAATTCTAATTGAGAAATTTACCAATATTAAAGTGAAATGAATGTGATGTTCAAGAGCTATCTGCCAGTTGACAGGCTGTCAGGACGAAACACACATATATATTTGCCCAAATGGCAGCCAAATTATTTTAGAAATATCTTCCTTGGAAGCTGGAAACACAGTTCTTTTATATTATGCTGTGAATTTCAGGACTTGATGAGAAGTCACTCTTATAGCAATACTGCATAAAAGGAAGCATGTAAACTCGTCTGCTTTTAATAGTGGATTCCAGCCTAGCATTGTTGAAGTTAGTTTTTCAGTGGCAATTTTCATCCATCGATTAATTCCACATACTTTATATGTGGAAATATGAATATGAACATTAAATGTGCATCTCTATTGTTACTGTATGTTGGGTTAAGTGTTTTTAAAAATTCTGATTGTATGTGTGAACCTGAACTTGGATAAACTGAACTTTTTGTTGGACTTTGAAGTTGACTCTGAGGTTACTTAGCTCCAAATCTGACCTACTTGTTAAGTAACATAGCCTATCTAAATCTTACATGCTCTATCTCAACAATATATACGACAATCCCTCTTTACTGGTTTGGAAAAACTCATTATATTTTGAGTGCTAACTACTTGGCCTACAAAAGAGTTGGAGCCCAATAAATATTAGTTTATTTGCAGCCATTCCTACAAAATTTACCTCAGTTAAAATAATTCAATAAATTATCTGTGTGAAATGAATACCAGAGTTAATGAAAAATTGCTCAACAAGACTTTGCATTTGACAAATTCACAAATTCTAATAAATACCATTCTTTTCTACAAGTGAAGATAGGAGAAAAGAAATGAGAGAACCAAGTACTGCTTAAGCTGATGTGCATTGTGGCATTGCTTTGAATATGGCTCCATCAGAAATGACCCTTGAAATATTATTCATTTCCTTTGAGGTCTAAGACTGCTCTATTGACAATTAATACGTGTTAAACATTACTATGCTAAATGTTTCAAAAATCCATAACAATCTGGGAATATTAGTAGTGATATTAGTTTCCCTACTCATTATTTTTAATCACAAAAATGAGGAAAATAATAGCTGTTAAAAAGCCAAATATTAAGTGAAAGAGTGGGCATTTAAGTCCAGACATCTGGCTTTGCCTCCCCTGGGCTTCACCGGCACGCTCTAGTGATCTTTGATAATATCTCTGGAGATTTGTGTTTATACGAGCACCGTGATTCCGCTGCATATTTATAACAGTTAATGTGTTTTCCCAAGGTGGCAGGGCTCTGGAGGTCAGCATACTTCACAAATTACATTGATAAACTGAGAGGAAAGTTGGATAAGAATTCTGAGTGAGGTATTTTCATGGTGGGAATATAAGTACATTAGAAATCTAAGAACAATACATCACACAGAAATTGTAATAACCAAAAAATTAAGAGCCATGTGGTGAGTTGCTGGGGCTGAAGTGCTGCTAATGTGTTGAAGATAAAAACAAAATAAAGTGGCTTGAATTGACTCTAGATTTTCTGGTGATGAGTACAAAATAATGCAGTCCCCCTCCAAAAAAATCCAATAGTAATTGAAATATCAGAAGGTCAAAAAGTGGTTTAGTAAGTGTGTATTTTTAAAAGGCAAACATCACTGCTTTCCACATCTTACTACAGACAAGCTTATATAATATGCAAGTGAACTCGCTCTCCTTGAACAATGAAAAACATTAGAATTATTAAATAATTCAATCTTTTTACTTCTGGAAAACTTAGCTATATGTAATTCTCATTCTTCTGTCTTCTCTTTCCTTTTAAATGTCTTCCCTTTATAAATGTATCCTTTTATAGTAATTACTCCTCAAAGGTACTTTTGAAGGAAGGCCTATATAAGTACATTTACTTATTTTGAGTCTATATTATTTTATCATATATTTAATTTTAGAGAAATTTGCAAATGTAATCCAAGTATATTTTTGCTGAGCTATTTGAGAATAAATTGTTCATGTTTCCTTTATCTCAGAAAATCCTCTTCATAATGGATGTTTCTCTATACAAGTACAAAAAATCATAAAAATTAGAAAATTAATATTGACACATCATCTTTATCAAATACAGAAACTTCAAATGTCTCTAATTATCGAAGTAGGGTCCTTTTATAGTAACAAGATCACATATAAGAGCTCATTACATTAGAATCCTTCATCTGGAATGGTTCTTCAGTCACTTGTTTACTTCATGACTTTTTTACTTGATCTTCATAAAATCATTGTTTTATAAATCTCTTTACTGGGATTTGTCTGATGCTTCTTTGAGAACAGATTACATTAGATTCAGAATATGCATTTTTGACAATATTGTCATGGTTAATATCTCTGATTTATATCAAGCAATCCAAGATTTTGGTTTCTTTTTGGTGACAATAACTTTGATGACAGTGTTAAGGAGATTCTCCATTGCAAAGTTACTCTTCTCTGTCTTTTTGCTTAGTACTTTATGTGCAGATGATTTGAGCGCATGTAAATATCTTATTCCTCATCAAACTTCTAACTCAAAATGTTATCATTTATTGAAGTTTCCTAGCTGAACTAATTATTATTATGAGAGCTGAAAATGGTGATTTTCTTAAATTTGTTATTTTGTTTACATGTATTGGCTAGCATTCTTTTACAAGGAAAAATTGTCTTCTCATCTATTTGGTTGTGTATATACATTAATTGATTTTTTAGATTATGGTTTTATTTAATGAATTATAATACAAATTTGAATTATTAGTTATCATGATGCTCAGCCTATCTGAGACTTGTCTGTGACATGTCCTTGAAGCTGATTCTTTGTCCTATTGATAAAGCTCCACCATTTTTTGGGCACGTTCTCATCTCTGGCTCAATAAATTCCTTCAGCTTCATGTTGTACTTTCTCAAGCCCAGTGCTGGAATTAACCACTTATATAAAGAGATCGGGTTCCATTTAAAAGAGAATTGTGTTAGCCGGCGCCGTGGCTCAATAGGCTAATCCTCCACCTTGCGGCGCCGGCACACCGGGTTCTAGTCCCGGTTGGGGCGCCGGATTCTGTCCCGGTTGCCCCTCTTCCAGGCCAGCTCTCTGCTATGGCCAGGGAGTGCAGTGGAGGATGGCCCAGGTGCTTGGGCCCTGCACCCCATGGGAGACCAGGAAAAGCACCTGGCTCCTGGCTCCTGCCAGGATCAGTGCGGTGCGCCCACTGCAGCGGCGGCCATTGGAGGGTGAACCAACGGCAAAAGGAAGACCTTTCTCTCTCTGTCTCTCTCTCTCTCACTGTCCACTCTGCCTGTCAAAAAAAAAAAAAAAAAAAAAAGAGAATTGTGTTAACATACCAAATCTGGATACTAGTTGTGTTCATTTCTGTGGGCTTGTCATTGTACTGAGAGCTTCTCAGTGGACATGACAGAGCTAAGGAAGAATGGAGGAACACACACACACACACACACATCCCTATCTGTACTGGACTGAATATTACTTCCCAAAATTTCATGTCTGCTAGAACCTTAAATTATGACATTACCTGAAAAGAGAGTCTTTGCAGATGTGATTAGTTACAATGAAGCCATACCTGACTTGATTAGCTCCTAAATCCAATGATTTGTGTCTTCATAAAAAGACCCTTTAAAAACACAGACATCGGGAAGAAGGCCTTGGTGAATATGGAAGCAGAATGGAGTTAGGCCACCACAAGGCAAGGTGTGGCAGGAACCACAAGTAGCAGGAATGCGTGTGATAGGATCCTTCAGAGAACCCTGGGCCTGCTAATGCCTTGATTTTGAACTCCAGACTGTTAGGGAAAAAAAAAATTTGTTTCCAGAAACTTCATTTGTGATGATTTGTCGTGGATTCCCTAGAAGACCAATATATAATCCCTCTGTTAAACACCATGAGTTCACCTCTCTACCCCCAATTCTAAAGCAACATCACAGGGTACCTTCTGATTTTTCTCCTTTCTCTTACAGCGATAAGGCTGGGTTTCCTCATTCTCAACATGTTTGTTAATTGAATCATCCCTTCCCCATGTAGTAATTAATCTCCATTTGCTCCTTCCACCCATTCTTAGACTTCTCCATACTTGTGCTTATCTCCTGACCCGCGCTTTCTCCACCTACTTTTCTTTAGAGAGAGGATGTGGACCCTGTAGCACTAGCCACACCCAGCAGCTTTTGCAATGAACTGTTCAGGCACTTTCAAGCAATCAGGGAAAGGAAGCGGTACTTCATGATTCTTCCTCTTTTAGTTCTCCTATGTACTTATGCCTAGATTGTTCCTTAACATAATAGATCTATAGAAACATTTTCTAATGTGTATTCAAAATACATGTAGTGCCAAAAAATTTAAAATGCTATATAAGAAAATAACAAATAAAAAATGACACTACTCTTCCTAAGTCTTTATAGTATTAATGTAACATAATTTGATAATTCACGTTCTATGCCCTTTTGGAGATTCAGACATCTGTATGACCCCATTACAGGATTTCATTTTACAAAAGTCTTAGAAACACACATCTAATGAGGACACATTTTTGTTTCTATGCAAGACCACATGTTAATTTTGCATTAAGCTAAATAGTAAAATTTGCAGTTCCTAAGAAGTGAATTGCAAATTATGACTGCAGCCTACATGGATGTGCTTGCTATTCTGGTCATTTTCTGGTTCATATTTTAGACCCAAATAAAGAATATTCCCAAAGTAATAATTAAAGAAACTCACTTTCATATTCCTTTTTATTATTAAAGAAACAACTTATGTCACATAAGCCTAAAAGATCAAAGGATGTACACACTGACAAACTGTCTTAAACCTAACACTCATCTTTTTTATAATTTAGAGGTTGTGACTTTCTTTTTCTCTCTTTAGGATAGCTTTTAAAGGGATTCAGCAACATATCCCTATTTTTAAAGGAGTGATGCAAAGTAAGGAATAGGGAAAACATATCTTGGATTTGATTATGCTTTTTGTCTTGTTTGATTCAGAGTGACGAACAGAATTGAAATTCTTTGGGAAAACATGGGCGGGAAATCATGAGGACTGAAATAAACACTCTCAAAAGAAATCCAGCTGCTGTACCTGATATGAATGCCTGTAACAGCTGTGCTTCCAAAACTCTATGGTGGGGTGAATATTTTGTAGTTTCTAGTCTGCATGAAAAAGCTAAACCTTCATTGGGGATATGTTGACAGTTAGTATAAGAGATATACCTTTTTTGTTTGTTTTAATCTTGGGATGAAAGTGAAGCAATGGTTTCAAATATGGTGATTTTCATGATTGTCAAAAGTCTCCCTATATGGTTTATGGGTTTAGTAGATACCAAAGTATCCAAATGGAGAATTTGGTCACAGTGATTTGTGAAAGGTGCCTAAGATACATCACTTCTCTTTAATGCTTGGTCTTCTATTCTTCTTTAATTATAATATTGCATTTTATTAGTCAAATAATTGATGACACAAAAATACAATAAATCCATTGCCCAGCTTTAATGGCGTAACTAATTTTTAGGACCTTACATTTATCAGTCCATATCCCTGATGTCTTCATTTTAAGGTTCTTTGGTATAAACCTTACTTCATAAAATGGATGTACAAAAACACTAACACAGGTAGAATATCTTTGGAAAGTTTGTTACTTAGTCTACAAAAACATTGCTTTCATCATTTTTAAAATACTCAGGTTTCCACACTATTCATTTAAAGACTGTCTTAGCAGCCTCATGTCTACCTTTGTTTGAAGTTCCATTACTGATATAAATTAGATGCTTTTCAAGGCATCCTCTTTTTCAATTGATCTATGGACTTAAGAATTTCAAGTGAGAAGTAGAAAAATCTTTGAATTCTCTCTAGAAGTTGGATTTTCAATCACTGACCAATAAAAATTCATCAAAACAATATATAAGAAAATATAAATACTTTGATTTTATAAGTACTAGTGACTGATATTGCTTTTGTTCTATACAAATAATACATAGAATGTATATTAAAATAAGTAAATGCTTAAAATTTGAACCTACTAAAAACAAATTTAATCATCTCTGCCTCTAACCCTGTTCCCATTGGGTTGCTCCCTTTGCAAAGTGATTTTTTGGCTCAGTGTAATTTAAAAGTCTGTATGTCCTATTCACAAGTAAATCATAATTTGAGTTGGTGTTCTGGAGGGCTAAAGTTGAATTAAACAATTGACTCAGGATTAACAATATCTAAGAGAAGAGGCAAGATTGATGATATATTTCAACATTTGCCTTTAATCCAGGTCAATCCATCTGTGGACCTATTAAATAATGGTTTATAGGTCTATTCACAGAAGCAGCCAATGCTGAAGTACTGTTTATTCCTCACTGAATTTTCCCCTCTTTTCATTTTCTGTACTTGATTGTTAGAATTACTTTAAACTTAATTTGATTATTTGAATGTTGACTATGTTCTTCAGAAGCATATCTTCTGTTCAGTCACACTTTGGCTCCTGCTATATCTTGATATATTGGTTAATGTCTCTGAAAATTATACCCTTCTTCCCTGCTCTCTGAGAAATTGTCTATGACCAACAATTTATTCAGTCCTACTCTGAGGCCTTCTCAGGAAAATAAGACATTTATGGCTTCCCATCTAAGTAATGTTCTGGTACTTTAAATACTGAAAAGTATTTCCAAATCAGCAAATGTGTACTTATCATAAAGAAAATCTAAACCATTCGAAAATGTTTTGTATTACGGATGGAAGGTTGAGAAACTCAGGTGAGACTCTGCCCAGTCAGTTTCATGATCCTGTAGCCTTTCATGACCCTTTGCCCTTGTATGCAAATTAAATATTTTAGAATGCAAAATATTTATGGATCAGAGACAAAAGGGCAAATCTTCCTTAAGTTATTCAAGCCAAGTGTGTATCTAGAGCTCTGTAAATTAGCATAAAGACTCACAGTGTTATGAGTTGTTGTTGTTGTTACATGTCCATTCTAAAAAGTTATGAATTAATTGATGCAGGAGAGTAAAGCTCATAGAGTTCAGCCTTGGCTGACATTAGCCTGACAGAGAAATGAATTAACTGAGTGTCAGGGCAGCTCCAAAACATGCATTTGTGAAATTCTGAAGCCTGGTTGAAAATGAATGTGGCACATCTTTGTCAATATATTTTTGGGATATGGAATTCTCTCCTCAGAACCTGTCTTTCACATCCAGTAGAGGTTTCCTGGAGTCCTTATGCATGTACACATTATTATTATTTCTTTAACTTTGATACATATATATCATAGGCTTAATAAATTTTAGCTCTGAATTCATGAGACTTCACCCTTTAATTTTTACAAGCAAATGCTTTTATTATTTGATTAGCAATTATAGTTTTATGAATTGGTGGCATATTTTTTCTATTTTATCAGCAATTTCACATACAGAAAAATATGAAGAAATTAGTATGGCAAGATAGCTATGTGTAAGATTAAAACATCATCCAACAGTTAAAAGTTATAGGAAAGATTTGCAAAATTGTTCAAAGAGCTAAAATATAAATATGTGGATCTATGGGGAAAAGAGATGTAAATGTGTGTATGTGTGTGTGCACATTTGACATATATTTGGATGTCCTGAAAAAGACAAAAAAATAGTTACAATATGAGTCTGTGGGTGAGAACATATGGATTATATGAGACATATGGTCTCAGATGCATCCCCCATTCAAAGAGAAGCTTTCAACCCTTGTCTGCACTGAAAAAGTTTACAGTTGGTATAACCAAACTTATGCCACTGTTACAGATTATTTTATTAATTTTGCTTTTGTCAAGGAACATGGCCATGGAATCGTCTCTTCATAATCCTGCCTTTCTTTCAGGATCTCATCATTGTCTACCAGTTTAGGAATCTTTGCAAGCAGCAGAAGTGATTTGAGTTCAGGAATTACCTTTGGGCTTTGAGAGGTAACACCAAATGATATTCAACAATTTATTTTATTTTTTTCCATTTTCTTTGAAAAGCAGAGAGACAAACAAAGAGAGCTATTCCATCCGTTGGCTCACTTCTCAAATACATGCAACAGCCATGGCCCAAAGTCAGGATCACAGAACCGAATCCAGATCTCCCACATTTCTACTTAAATAAATAGGGACCTAAATATTTGAGGCATCACCTGCTGCTTTCCAGGATACACACCAGCAGGAAGCTGAATCAGAAGTGGAGAAATTAGGACTCAAGTCAGCTACTACAATATAGGATGTGGGTGTCCCAAGTGGCATCTTAACCACTGTGTCAAACACCTCCCCATTAAAGGTTTTTAAGATGTGTTGGCATATCTATCCATTATTCCTTCTGCAATCTGAAGACATATTATTAGCTTAGGTATGGCATAATGCATAATTATTTTATAGCTACATAGAGATTAATATTTAATAACTGTGCAAAATACTAAGCACTGTGCATATGCATTCACTTAATCCTATCAACAATTTTATGATATAAATTTTATGATTCTTATTTTACAAATGCAAACACTGAGAAATAGAACTATAACAGTTTACTTAACATCTTACCACATGTTAGTATAGGAAGTCCTGGTCAGAGAGGTAGAACCATGAACAGTTCATAGTACAAGAGAGTTATTACAAGGACCAGACCTTATACAGTTATGGAGTTGAGGTATATAAATCTGTTGCTTCTACCTCTAGGTAGAAAGCTGGGAGAAAATTACAAAAGACTAGGAATCCAAGAAAACAAACTGGAATCCATGGTGACAAACTGGAGCTTCCCTCTGTTTCTCATCCCTAAAATTTCCATGAAATACAGAACCTGCATGAGAAGTCTGTGCTCATTTTCATAGAGCTCCACGTGGACCCGGCTGAGGACTAGCAGTACCTGACATTGGCACTGAAGGAGCAGTGAGCACAGGTGCTGCTCAGTACCAACACAGTGAGCTTGCAAATCTGAACCACGTGTGAGCTGTCCCAGTGCCTAATGCTGACCCTCACCTTGTGTACTTTCTCTGCTTCTGCTTATAGAATCTCATGCCAGTTATAACATGGGTCACATAAAGAAGAAATCTTTAGAAATATATGTCTAGCTTAGCTAATTTTCATTTTTTATTATTTTATTTTAAATTTTAGTTTTTAACATATCCAGTGTGCTTTGTAGATACAATTCTAATAAAATAATAACATTCTGTTCCTCCCACCCTCCTGTCTTCCCCCTTTCTTTTTTTTTTAAGTTTTTGATAACATATTTTAAATTTATGTGACAATAAAAAGGCTTATTAATATTTGACCAAATAAGAAGTTTAACAACTAAAAAGCAAAAAGACCCTAGTTTAGTGGGAATATTAACACCTATTGCTGCAACTATAATTTGTAAAACTTTGTTTTTTACCTTTGTTCAACCAGTGATTAAGAATGTTATACTACTATGGATTTAATGATCTGTGATGACTTTAAAATTTACTGTATTGGGTGAAATGGTCATACAGTCATTGCCCTAATCTAGAATCAGCTGTTTCTCCAAGGAGCCCTGATTCCATTTGTTGGAGAATGAATGATGTTAGAAACCAAGATCTCGGTGCTAGCTGTACTATTTGCTACTGAATTTTGTTTGCCTCTAGAACCTCTCAGCTGATAGAACAAGGCCAAGGATATGTGTGTATATTAACTTGTGTTTTGTCCTTATAGCTAATGGCTTGCATACAACGTGCAAGATCCAGAGCCCCGTAAGAACCAATGGTATCAATTAGACTTTGATGCTATGGGCAGTTATTTTTTACTTTGGTTTTACATGCTGCATTCATTTTCTTTTTTTTTTAAAGATGTATTTGTTTACTTGAAAGTCAGAGTTACAGAGAGGCAGAGGCAGAGAGAGGGAAAGAGAGAGACAGAGACACAGAGATAGAGAGAGGTCTTTCATCTGCTGGTTCACTCCCAAAATGGCTGCAACAGCCCGAGCTGAGCGAATCCAAAGCCAGGAGCTAGGAGCTTCTTCTGCGTCTCCCACGTGGGTGCAGGGGCCCAAGGACTTGGGCCATCTTCCACTGCTTTTCCAGGCTACAGAAGAGAGCCGGATCAGTAGTGGAGCATCTGGGTCTTGAACCTGTTCCCTTATGGGATGCCGGCACCGCAGGCGGCGGCTTTACATGCATTCACAGCACTGGCCCCTGAATTCATTTTCAAAATTACTTAGGTATACACCTCTTAGACAAATTTTAAAAATGTATTTATAATATAGTTATATTATATTGTCATAGTTTGCATCGCGTTCTGTGACCCTCCAATCTCCTAAATTATTTTTTACATATATTAATGTCTGTGCTATAAAATTCTGTGGATTTTGACAAATGGATAGTGGCATGTGTCTATAATAACAATGTTATATGGAATAGTTTTACCACCTCAAAAAGCCCCCTGAGCTTTAATTGTTAAGAATTCCTCACCTTGTGAGCTTATGGAAACAACTCATTTGTTTAAGACTTATTTATTTATCTGTGAGGCAGTTACAGACAGAGAGAGGGAGAGACAGACCTGAAATGGCCGCAACACCTGGAGCTGGGCCAATCTGAAGTCAGGATCTAAGAGCTTCTTCTGGGTCTCCCACATGGGTGCAGGGACCCAAGGACTTAGGCCATTAACAGGGAGCTGGATCAGAAGTGGAGCAGCTGGGACTCCAACCCATGTAGGATGCCAGTCCCACAGGCAGAGGCCTAACCTACTATGCCACAGCACTAGCCCCAAGAAATAACATCTTAACAACATTGGGCCTTCTAACTCATGAACAAAAAGCATTTTTGCACTTTTAAGTGTTTCCTGATTTTTTAACTACCATTTTGTTCATTTAAAATTCCAGTTATTACTAGTGTATAGAAAAGCAATGGTTCATATATATTGTCCTTACATCCTGTAACTTTGTTGTACTACCAGATCCAGGGAGTTTTTCTGTGTGCTGTTTGACATTATCCATGTAATCTATCATTTAACCCACAAATAGAGACAGTGCTATTTCTTCTTTTCAAATTTGTATGGTTTTTATTTATTTTCTTTTTATCTTTTTTCTTTTTATTCGTTCTTTTTCTTCTTTTCTTTTTTTTTTTCAGCAAAAAACAAACACACAAAAAAAACCCCTTTTATTTCTATTTGGTCCAAGGTTTGGTAGAGGGTTCTAGGGCTGTTAAAACCCTTTCCAATGGCTGGCAAAAAATGTTGGGCAGCAGCCCTGATACCAGAAGATGTGGATGGCCCCCAAAGTCCGCTGGGCTCCGGGCGCTCCTGGTCCCTCTTGAGAGCGAGCCTTTGAAGCGATGCTCGCCCAGCGCCGCCTGCGGGCCGGGCCGACCTCCTCGTCCCGGAAGTGGTTCTCCAGGAAGTCACGGGCATGAGAGTCTGTGCAGGCAGAATCCAAGCGGGCCTGGTTCAGCTTCTTCTCCAGGACCAAGGTGGCTTCCACAGCGTCCAGGGTTTTGCTGCACTCATCTTGAGAAGGCTTCTGAGCCGGCGCCGTGGCTCAATAGGCTAATCCTCCACCTTGCGGCGCCGGCACACCGGGTTCTAGTCCCGGTTGTGGCGCCGGATTCTGTCCCGGTTGCCCCTCTTCCAGGCCAGCCCTCTGCTGTGGCCAGGGAGTGCAGTGGAGGATGGCCCAGGTGCTTGGGCCCTGCACCCCATGGGAGACCAGGAAAAGCACCTGGCTCCTGGCTCCTGCCAGGATCAGCGCGGTGCGCCGGCTGCAGCGGCGGCCATTGGAGGGTGAACCAACGGCAAAAAGGAAGACCTTTCTCTCTGTCTCTCTCTCTCACTGTCCACTCTGCCTGTCAAAAAAAAAAAAAAAAAAAAAAAAGGCTTCTGCACATCTGGGAAGAGGGTGCGGCCACCGCGCAGGGTTTGCGTCTTCAAGACGCTGGTTGGCTCCCTCAGCGCCCTCTCGCTTTTTCTCAGTTAACTCGCGGATGAAATGGCTGTCGCCCTCCAGAGCCACATTGTCGGGATCAAATAGAAGCCCAGAGAGAGGTAGGAGGCCTGCAGATGCAAATTGCCCAGGCGGTTGACGGCAGCCTCCTCCTCGGTGGAGTAATTCTGGGAGGTCATGGTTGCTCGACGATATGGAGACACACAACAAAACCTGTGTTGTGGCCCCCCATGCAGGAAATGGCCCACAAGTGCTCCCTGAGGTTATAGCTGGGGAGGGGATCAGAAAGTGGTCAAAGCCTATAAAACAGCCCCTGGGCCTTTTGCATTCAAGCACTGTAGAAGCAAGACACAGGTCTGGGGGTCTCCCAGCAAGTTGCTTCTATTTTTTTTCAGTCAGGGTTAGAGAGAGAGAGAGAGAGAGAGAGAGAGAGAGTCAGAACCACTTGTTCATGACCCAAATGGCCGCAGGCTGGGGCTGGGTCGGACAGAAGCCAGGAGCCGAGAGCTTCCTCTGGGTCTCCCATGTGGGTTCAGGGAGCACTTGGGCCATTTTTCTGCTTCCTTCCCCAGTCATTAGCAGGAAGCTGAATTGGAATAAGAGCAGCAGGGACTGAATGGGATGCTGGCACTGCAGGCAGAGGCTTAACCTACACCACAGCACCGGCCCCTGTTTATTTTCTTATTTTACTGCATGAGCTAGGACTTGTAGTTTGTGGTTGAATTTAAGTAACGAGAGAGAATATCTTTTCTTATTCTGGTTCTGTGCATGGCTTTATGCCTGTGCCTCTCTGAAGTTTGTATGTGGAAATTAGAACCTTCAATAGTGTTAAGAAGAGGGGTCTTTGGGAAGTAATTAGTTTCTGTGAGTGGCACCCTCATGAACTCGTCCACTTGTAAAAGGGGTTTTTAATGCTGGTTTCTTTTCAGATCGCATAAATCATTCACCTTTTACTAAAAAGGGTTTTAGAGATCTCTTTAATCCTCTTTCTACCAGGTAGAAATACAACAACAGACCAAGCCATTTGTAAACTAGGAAGTAGGCCCTCACCACACCAGATTTACTAGCACCTTGATTTTGGATTTCAGAACATCAACATATCTGGAAAACTAGCCTCTAGAACTGTGAGAAATAAATGTATGTGGCTTGAAGTACCCAGGTTCTGGTAAATAGTTATAGCAGCCAAAACTAAGACATAATCTTAGGGTTAAAAATGCCCTGCCTCTCACCATTAATTATTAGCTATTACTATTTTTTTTTAAAGGATTTATTTATTTGAAAGGCAAAGTTATAGAGAAAGAGGGAGAGATAGAGAAACAGAGAGCAAGATCTTCTATCCACTGGTTCACTTTCAAAATGACCAGAATGGCCAGACCTGGGTGAGATCTGAGCCAATAGGCACAAACTCCATTCGGATCTCCCGAATGAATGTAGATACTTAAGCACTCAGGCTGTCTTCTGCTGCTTTCCCAGGCACGTTAGCAGGGAGCTGAATCAAAGTGGAGCGGCTGGGACTTGAACTGGTGCTCATATGGGATGGTAGTGTTGAAGCCCATGGTGTAACCTGCTGCACCACAGTGCTGGTCCCAGCTATTGATACTGTTTATATATGTTGTTAATGAAGCTGAAGACATTCCTTTCCATTCCTAGTTTCCTGAGAGTTTTAGCATGAACAGGTATATTTTGTCAAATGCTTTGTGTGTATCATCTAATATGATTATACACATTTTTTGTTTAGTCTGTCGAGACGATGGAAAACATTGATTTTTTTAATATATACCAAGCCCTGTGTACCTGGAATAAACCCCACTTGTGTGTGATGTGTGAAATCTCTCTTAATTTTCCCAAATATTTTGAAAATTCTGTTTACTGTAATAACAGGTAACATGATTCAAACTTATTGCTTTGTAAAAATACTTTAAATTGTTGATTTGTAATATTTAACTCATTTGACTTTCATTGAATAATATTAGTAGTAGTATTTCCTCATTTAACACTGGAGGGAATAAAGTGGCTAATTTAATCAAAAGTATCATCTTAGTTGTAAGAAAAATTAGTAATATTTATTACTATTATTATTATTGTGTGCCTTACAATGTACACAATTTTTATATTTCTCATAGAATTTAACATGTTAAAGAAGTCTATTGTAATTAGCCAAACCAAAGTCCTGACTACAGATATCCTATCAACAATCTGTGGAACACTGCGAAGGTATTCTTTTTTGGTTATCCAGAAAAACAATGGTAGAAAACCTAGAATGGAAAGCAATCAATTTGAAGAGGAAGAGTACTTGAGTAGGTTGCAATGATCATATTATAAGTGGAAACTATCTTAAAATGCTCTCAGACTTTAGTGCCTTTGGGAAATATTACCCAGGAGGATTTTATCTTTCCTTTCTACTGGCCAAAAATGAGTCATTCTGGGGGCTGGCATTGTGGCAAGCAGCTTAAACCAAGGCCAGCAATGCCAACATCCCATATGACCACTGGCTCAAGTCCCTCTCGTTCTTCTTCCCCCTCCCCCTTCCCCTCCTCTCCCCTTCCCTCCCCCTCTCCCTCCTCCTCTTCCTCTTCCTCCCCCTCTCCCTCTCCCTCTTCCTCTTTGTCTTTGTAACTCTTTCAAATAAATAAATAAATCTTTTAAAAAAATTAGTCCTTCTGCTTCTGTTCTCTGAAAATCTGTTCATGGACAGTCTTTTCCCAGTTGTTACAACAAATGTTATCCTAAGTATTCCTTCTGTTTGTAAGTGTGTGGAAAAGAATACAGGAATGAGCAGCTGCTAGTCAGCAAACCACCTATGAAGAATCTGTGTCTCATGGCTACAGTGAAATGCCCATTTCTGTCTGCCTTTCTTGTGCTGACTTGGTTCTCTGACTCTCTGTTGACAGCGTGGGAAACCAATACTGGGTTTGCATGTGGTTTGATCTGTTCTGGGGCATGGGTAGACATTCGGCCATGTTATATGCAATTTGCCTTAACTTTGGGCCTTTGCCATGAAGACTGAGAAGGTGGTCAACGTTTAAGATGTGGTGCAGGAAATTATTGGGTAGATATAATCTTGTCCTGGTATATATTAGGGAAACAAACAGAGAAGTGAGAGAGGATAGAACAAGCAAAAGATACAAGATAAAAATGAGAGATTTTAAAAGTTCTTGTTGGATTTCTTAGTTTCTAGTGCAAGAAACACACTGAGCCTTAGGCAGTTCCCATCCACGGCTTCCATGATACACCATCCATCTATACATGACAGCTCAAAGAAGGGAGGTATATATATTATGTTTCTGAAAACAAAAGTGTCTTAATATAAAATCGTCTACTGGATATTGTGGGTGAAAATGAGTTATTTAAAGAAATTTGGGTCTATTAGGGAATGTAGAAACATCTTTCTTCCTGGCTATGCAAATAGTATGTAAAGAGAAACAGTGTGTATGCCCACATCAGCCCTGTGAACGTTACCATTATATTTCAAAAAGACACTATCCCCAGTGTCTTCCTTGTGAAAGATCATGGCTCCTCAGAGTAAGGCATGGTGTGAGTAATCATAATACACAGCACAGATCTTCAAGCTATAATACAAGCTTAAACAAGCATGTCTTTTTCTTCATCTGTCATTGACTGCTGCACAGATCAAAGCATTGAGCTGAAATGTTAACTCCTTGAGAAAGTTAGTTCCAGGGTGGGGAGTGGGATGTCTCTTCCACCAAGCTTATGAAAGGATCATGCATCTCCTTGAACGGGAAGAATGAGTAGGAATATTCTCCATGCAGTATGAAAAAACTTCATGCTAACTGAAATGTCAGTCTTGCATCCGTTTAAATGCACAGATCATACTAATGGATGTAAGAAACTACGGTCTTCTATGCCTTGTGCTTTTGAAGATTACTACTGTGGAAAAGCTAGATGATCACGATTGAAAACAAAGGACAAAATTTATTCCTGAGCATGTCTTTATTGTCCTTTTCCTCACCTTGACAGAATAATCTGTGTGATGATAATCATACTAGGATTCTTCTTTTTTTTCTTGTGGGTTGCTATTTCTGTGTAATTATTAGGGCTGCCAATACTGTTAGGTAACAGTTAAGTAATATCACACATACATATGTGTACACAATTCCTGCATATGTATGTCTACATAACAAGTTACAATGTCAAAAATAAAAGGAGGGAGAAATACCTATATCCACTCTAAGAGCTGTTCATTCAACATCTCACAGCTCTGTAAACACTATGCAAGTGTCCCGTGAGGGCCTTTTAAGGTGAGTCACGCAGCATGCCAAGTGAAACCATGTGATAGGAAACCAAGAATGTCTCCAGGACCTAATTTAGTATTAAGAGCATTGGTAACTTAGATTTTTCATTAGTATTGACAGCAATTTTTGCTCTTAGGCTTCTCCATGTTTTCTCCTTTTATTCACTCTCATAATTATTTTTAGCATCCATACTGAAGTATTTAATACTCAAAGGTTACAACACATACAAATATATATCTACATAAGATGCATATATCATGAAAGGTTTATGATACCAGCATCCAAATAAAAATAAGAGCAGAACTAACCCCACAGATTTTTTGTGGTATCCCTTTCCTCTTTATTTATTTATTTATTGACAGGCAGAGTGAACAGTGAGAGAGAGAGACAGAGAGAAAGGTCTTCCTTTGCCATTGGTTCACCCTCCAATGGCCGTCGCGGCTGGCGCGCTGCGGCCGGCACACCGCACTGATCTGATGGCAGGAGCCAGGTACTTACCCTGGTCTCCCATGGGGTGCAGGTCCCAAGCACCTGGGCCATCCTCCACTGCACTCCCTGGCCACAGCAGAGAGCTGGCCTGGAAGAGGGGCAACCGGGACAGAATCCGGTGTGCCAGCGCCACAAGGGGGAGGATTAGCCTAGTGAGCCGTGGTGCCGGCCCCTTTCCTCTTTATTCCCATAAAAGTACTGATATCTTCATTTCTCATAGTATAGATAAGTTTTATTTTTTAAAAACTTATTCATTTATTTGAAAAGCAGAGTTACAGAGAGGCATAGCAGGGAAGGAGGAGAGAGAGAGAGAGAGAGAGAGAGAGAGAGAGAGAGATATCGTTCTTCTATTTGCTGGTTCACTCCACAAATGGCCACAATGGCCAGGGCTGAGCCAAGCCAAAGCCAGGAACTGGGAGCTTCTTCTGGGTTTCTCACATGAGTGCAGAGGCCCAGGCATGTGGGCCACCTTCTGTTGCTTTCCCAGGCAATTAGCAGGGAGCTGGATAGGAAGTGGAGCAGCCAGAACTTGAACAGGTACACATATGGGATGCCAGCATTACAGGCATAATTCCTGCTTACTTAGCGCTTACCCCTTCATAGATAGATTTTACTTGATTTGTATTTAAAACAAATGAGCACATATACTATTTCTTTTTACATCTGTTTTGTCTCTCAACAACCCTAACAAGTTTGAAACTAGGTTTACCAAGTTTATAGAATATTTATATGAATCAGTGAAAATATTCATTTGTATATTCACCTATTCTGTCAATTCTTATCATACTTCTATTTGTCTTATGGTTTGAAACATGAAGCATTTTTTTTAAGATGTATTTATTTATTTTTTGAAACAGTTACAGAGAAGCAGAGGCAGAGAGAGAGAGAGACAGAGAGACAGAGAGAGAGACCAACCTTCCATCTGATTATCTACTCCCCAAATGGCTGCAATGGCTGGAGCTGAGCCGATCCAATGCCAGGAGCCTGGAGCTTCCTCCGGGTCTCTTATGTGAGTGCAGGCGTTCAAGGTCTTGGGCCATTTTCTACTGCTTTCCCAGGCACATTAGCAGGGAGCTGGATCAGAAGAGGAGCAGTTGGGACTGGAACCAGCACCTTTATGGGATGTGACACTGCAGGTGGCAACTTTACCTGCAACGCCACAGGGCTGGCTCCTGAAATGCGATCTTAATATTTCTGTTATGTTGGATTACCTTTAATTATATATCTTCCTTAAGATAACTAAGTGGAAACTTCCACATTAAGGACAGAGTTGTTTTTCTGAGGTATCACCAACACCATCTCCTGCTTAAGCCAACAGTGATTTTACACAAGCAGAACAACTTACAGGTCTCTCACCCACTTCAATCACATCTTACCTTTTTTTTTTTAAGATGTAGTTATTTATATGAAAGAGTTACATAGAGGGAGAAGGAGAGGCACAGAGAGAGAGGTCTTCCAGCCAATGGTTCACTCCCCAGTTGACCGCAACGGCCAGAGCTGCGCCGATCCTCAGCCAGGAGCTTCTTCCAGGTCTACCATGTGGGTGCAGGGGCCCAAGAACTTAGGCCATCTTATGCTTTCCCAGGCCACAGTAGAGAGCTGGATCAGAAGTGGAGCAGCTGGGACTAGAACCAGCGCCCAAAAGTAATGCCGGCACTGCAGGCGGTGACTTTACCTGCTATGCCACAGCATCGGCTCCACCATCTTACCTTTTCATAATAACTACAATTCATTGCAAAAAAGAGAGAGAGAGAAAGAGAGAGAAAAGACCTTCCTACTGTTCTACTTCCCACTTTATTTCATTGTTTTTCATTTCAACCCCAATTTCTCTATTTTCTTTAATTTTTGTCATCAAATACATTGGAAAAACATTTATTGAGTACCTGCAATTATATACAATGAAGTCTCAGAGTTAAAAGCTGTGTTTGCAAGTAGAAAGTCTTAGTGGTTAAGAATTCATTCTCTGGAGTCAGCAGGTTTTGTTGCAAATCCCTGCTAGTTTCCTTAGACAAAGCACTGAATCCACTTTTAGTCCATTGAGATCTACCTCTAGGATTTTTGTCCAATACAAAACATACCATTAACCTGCATAAGGCCTGCCTTGATAAAAACCTATCATAACATTTTGATTTATATATGAATGATGATTTTAGAAGATATTACTGTTATCACTTGCTGTAATAAGAAGGCAAATTTCCAACAAGTATAATATTAAATATGTATAATATGAAACATATATAAATATACAAGTGTCACTGACTTTTGTATAGACATTGTTGCCTGCTTAAGCTCTTAACCCTCACACCTTCTTGTTCTTCCTATGTAAGTAATGTTAGGAAGTATCAGCAAGGTGTTAAACACATACCGGCATACAATTGTGATAGTATATTCAGTGTATTCAGAAGGGGTAAAAGAAGAGTGAGATGGATATAAATATCTCACTATGGATTTAAAGTTAATAAATCCTGAATCCTCATACCCCAGAGAACTCCTCTGCCCTGTTCCTTTTTTTTTTTTTTAAATTTTATCTGTTATACAAATTTCTTGAATCTCATAGTGGCACTTCCCCCACCCACCCATGTTCTAGCCCTTCCTCCCCATCCCTCTTGGAGTCCCACTCTTAATTTTTACAATGATCTATTTTCGGTAGACTTAGTGATCATAGAGTTAACCCTAGTCTAAGTAAAAGAGTTCCACAGATAGTATGAAGAGAAGAAAAATCAAAACACTGTTCCTCAACAGAAGGGACAAGGGCTATAAACAAACACCAAATCTCAAAATGTCTGTTTCACCCAATACATTACATTTCGGGTACTCTATTAGTTACCTCAGATCAGGGAATACATGTGATATGTCTGCCATGTTTCTCATATTTTTGTGAGAAATCTGCTTTGCAAGATGCATGTTTATGTTTTGACTTATGAAGCAAGGTCACATCATGTAAATGTTCTTCCTTTTCTTCTCTCTCTAAGATTTATGTATTTTTTTCTTTTTTTTAAGATTTATTTTATTTATTTGAACGACAGGGTTACAGAGTGAGGTAGAGACAGAGAGAGAGAGGGGTCTTCTATCTGCTGGTCCACTCCCCAGATGGCCACAAAGGCTGGAGCTGCACCGATCCAAAGCCAGGAGCCAGGAGCTTGTTCCGGGTCTCCCACACAGGTGCAGGGGCCCAAGTACTTAGGCCATCCTCTACTGCTTTCCAGGCCATAGCAGAAAGCTGGATCAGAAGAGGAGCAGCTGGGACTGGAACCAGCACCCATATGGGATGCCGGGGCTTCAGGCCAGGGCTTTAACCCATTGCGCCACAGCGCCGGCCCCTTATTTATGTATTTATTTGAAAGACAGTGTGACAAGAGAGAGAAAGAGAGAAGAAAAACAGAGAAAAAGATTTTCCATCTGTTGTTTCACTCCCTAAATGGTTGCAATGGCCGGGGCTGGGCCAGGCTGAAGCCAGGAGTCTGGAACTCCATCAGGGTCTCCCATATGGGTAGCAGGGCCACAAGTATTTGGGCCATCCTCTGCTGGCTTCCTGGCACATTACAGGAAGCTGGATTGGAAGTGGAGCAGCAGGAATTTGAACTAACATTTAGATATGGGAGGCTGACATCTTAGGAGGTGGCTTAACCCGCTGTGCCACAATGCTGGCCCCGGTATTCTGCCTTAATTACACCTGCCCCTGGAGGGCATATGGGCTGGCAGAGAAGCTTGCCTGCAATCCTGTGGCTTTCCAAAGACGTAAAAGAACATCATGTAGATGCTATGATTACTTAGATCATCCTGTGATGGTTGAAGGTACTTCCTGGACACTACTTGCTTAAAATTTACGTGGAAAATTATCGATTAAAATTTCATGCTTTCTCGTGATTTTACAGACCTGTGGTCATTTCTTAAAATTTTTGGAGGTTATGAGAAATAGGTACAGAGTGTCTCCTGCTCCAAAGTCACACCTGAATAGTGCCAAGAATGTTAGCACTCTTTATGGTCTCTGTTTAATGACTACAATAGTGATTGCTCCCAGATGAAAGATCTGCGGCATGGAGTTGTGCTACAGCAGGCTAAGCCATTGCTTGCTATGCTATCACATATAAAGTACCAGTTCAAGTTTTGACTGTTTTGCTTCCAGTCCAGCTTCCTGCTGATATACCTGGGGAGGTGGCAAATGATGACCCAATTGCCCCTGACAGCTGGTGGGAGACTCAGATGGAGTTCCTGGCTCCTGGCTTTGGTTTGGCCCGGCGCTGGTAGTTGTGGTAATTTGGAGAGTGATCCAGCAGAAGGAAGATTGCTGTCTCTTTGTCTCTATCATTCTGCCTTTCAAATCATGAACTAGCTAAATATACATTTTAAAAGGGATAGAAAAGTTTTCAGCATTATCTCTATAATCCTAGCTCTAAGAAATCCAGTATACATAAGCAATTAGCACTGTATTCAAGGCGGAAATAGGTAGATGACTAAAGATATGTAACCAAGGGCCAGCATTGTGGCATAGTGGGTAAAGCCACCACCTTTGATGCTAGCATCCCATATGGGCACAGGTTTGTGTTCTGGCTGCTCCACTTCCAATTCAGCTCCCTACTAATGGTCTGGGAAAAGCAGTGAAAGATGGCCCAAGTACTTGGGTCCCTCCTACCCCCACCCCCTCCCACCCACATGGGAGACTTAGAAGAGGCTCCTGGCTCCTGGCTCCTGGCTTCAGCTTGGCCCATCCCTGGCCATTGCAGCCATCTGGGGAGTGAACCAGCAGATAGAAAATCTCTCTCCCTCTCTCTCTAACTTTACTCTTCAAATAAATAAATAAATAAATAGATAGATAATATTAAAACTGTGTGACCTGCTTTAATATTCGATGGAGGCTTCCATGTTATATCCATCATGTAAAGCATATTTGATCAGAAGATATTTTGAGAATCATGGTCACAGTTGTTACTCTGCCATCAGCAATGACATGACAAGAAAGGCAGTTTTGAAGCTCTCCTGTCCTGCAGCCTCAGATGCAAGAACTATGTTGGGTTTTGCAGGGACATTCTGCCACTTTTGACATGAAAAGGGCTTTGAACAGAAAGATATTCCTTATTAATTGTAAGATTTGGCCTGACTTCTTAGATATATTGATGGCACTTTAAGTTCTGCAGAGCTTCTATTGCTATAGAAGCCAATTTAAGGGGAGAATGCTTAGATATTTGGAATACAAGGTTAGGCTTAGGATGGCTTATAGAATAGAAAAATGTGCTTCTCAGTGTCTGATTTAATGCGTCTTTGAAGCATTCAAAGTTGAAAGCCCAGGCTTTGAAGTCAGACTGCCATTGGAGTAAGGTTCTTCCTTTATCTAGTGGGCAACCATGGAAAGGGAATTTGCCACTTGGAATCCAGTTTCCTTTTACTTAAAATGTGATTTTAAGAGGAAAACTATATGAAAACCTGAAATTTTCTGTTCGGCATCTTGCAATAAATGTTAGTTGTGCCTGACTCAGAGGCATTAACTACGCGTCATGATGTTTACCCAGTTTTACCTTCTTGGTCAGCTTGCTGCTTCTGAATTCTCTGAGCACTGATGTAGATAAATTGCACATTCCTCTTGATATGTATATCTGGACAAATTTCCAGAATTAAACTTGTTAATCTGTTCAAAACAAATGATGGATTGTTCTATCATCTTTATAGGAGTCAAGGTCTTCATGTTTCTCTTTTGTTACTCCAGCTTCTCTTTACAAATTTAACATTTGCACTCCAAAATTAATATCTAATTTCTGAACTTTCCTTTGTATTCCAAGCCTGTACCTCAAACTGCTTATGTGACATGTACATGTCAGATTGGGGCACCTTCACACAGGCAGCACGTTCCAAATTTCACATATCAAGTATTTAACACTGTGTAGCAAAACTCCACCAGCCTTAGGGAAGTTTCCCATACACATTTATTACCCTGTAGTTTATGTATGTCAGGAGTCCATTCAGAAGTCCTCTGGTCCTCTGCTACAAGGTCTGCGGGGCTGCTTTCAAGGTTTTAGCCATGGATGAGCTCTCATCTGAGTCTCATTTGGGCAAAAATACATTTGCAAAGTCTCCATGTTGCTGGAAACCTTGAGATCTATGTAGATTGTTGGACTGAGGGTCTCAATTTCTTTTAAGATTTTATTTATTTATTTGAGAGGTAGAGTTACAGACAGTGAGAGAGAGAGAGAGAGACGAGACAGAGAGAAAGGTCTTCCTTCCATTGGTTCACTCCCCAAATGGCCGCAATGGCTGAAGCTGAGCCGATCCCAAGCCAGGAGCCAGGAGCTTCTTCCTGGTCTCCCATGTGGGTGCAGGGGCCCAAGCATTTGGGCCATCTTCCACTGTCTTCCCAGGCCACAGCAGAGAGCTGGATCAGAAGAGGAGCAGCCAGCACTAGAACTAGCACCCATATGAGATGCCAGCACCGCAGGTGGAGGCTAACTTACTGTGCCATGGTGCCAGCCCCTTAATTTCTTTACAGACTGACTGTGGTTGGTGGCTACCCTCTACTCCTTGTTTCATGGCCTGTTCATATGCTTCATTTTCAAATACATCATTTTCATATGTAGAATATGAAAACTTGCTTGTGCACAGCCAAAAAGAGTCTGGCATGCTAGACACAATTGCACATGACATAATCATGCTCATATAATCAGATACCATCTGTCACCTTGACCATGTTTATTGGATAGAAGCAAGTCACAGGTCACAGTCATTCTTGATCCACTCATTTTTGGTTCTACAGTGGCAAGATGAAAATTTCCAAAGCATGATTTTGAGCATGGCATCCCCTGGCTCCTTCTTATTGCTCTTAGAAATAAATATAGATGAACTGGAGTCATTTCATGACAAATACAGACCACTTCGTACCTTTGAACTGCTATGTCTTCTCTTACAATCTTAGTGCAAGCGCTGTAGTATTTCACTTGGGCCTCTGCCTGGCCTCTCCACTGGTCTCATTGTTCACTGTTCTAGTGCATTCTGTGGTCATCACATGTTCTCACTTATTGAGCTTCTGTATTTCTCTGTTATTTTGGGGGATAGTTCATGACTCACAGCATGGCTGATAATGTCCTGTAGGATTAAATCATGTCAACATCCCCATATCTTTAGCTCTATGCTGTACCTCACAGACCAGGTCTTACTATCTCAGACCTGCCAGTAATTTTGCCTGTAAAACTCTTAAATCTTATTCATCCTTATAGCTTCATATCAGTCTGTCTTTTCCTTTTCTCTAGTTGTAATTGATGAATTCAGGGCTTCTGTTATTTGTGCTTGACCACACGCTCCCTGCACGTGGGGCCTGTGTTGATATTATTTACTTTTGTCATCCAGGGCCTATCACAGGACTGGACTTAAAGCAGATCATTCAGAAAATACGTGTTCTACTTAAAGAAGGATGTAAAAATTATAAGCCATGTTTTCTCTGAAAATTTCCAGTAAAATAAAAAAAATAAAAGAGCTTACTGTAATTAGACTAAGTGTGTAGAAGAGTTGTTTTTTCATGATCTGTGGCCCTGGAAGATGTAATGGGAGAGGCCAGGAGAAGTTTAGCATGGGCTGGGCCTCAGGGAAGTGTGTGAGGATGAAGACTGGGAATGAGTACAGCAGTCACCCAAGGAATCCAGTGGTGGAGCGAGAGTCCATGTCCTGCAGACACCAGGCATCTCAGTATGTGAATGTTATCCAGACCCCTATTGCCTCTCAGAGGGAAAGGTGGCTAAGCCTGAAATATGACAAACGGGGAACTTCTTTTACATGATACTGTGCGTTTAGTCTCCTTACATAGTCCAGACTGATTTAGATGAGTAAGTGCCTATGGCCTCCCTTGTTCTTATTATCCCTTATTGTTGTTGTTTTTATTTATTATTATTGATATTCAAGTTACTTCATGCTACTTAAGAGAAATCTATCATCAACAAGAACGTTTTTCCCTTTGATGGTTCTGTATAAATGAAGTCGATTTCTTTCCTGTTATCTTTTAATTTTTGTCATCAACCTAACAGTTCAATGGAAACTATGAGATAATTTAGCATTATATTTTTGAGGAAACATTTGTGTAAGATTTAGACAGTGAAATATGAGACTCACTATATCATCTTTTATGTCTCAGTGTCTTTAGAAATGTAGGCAGGACATGAGGGCGAATATATTACTTTTACTCAGAGATAAGGGATGAAATCTGCAGGCATTAACATAGGTAGTCCATTATAAGACAGGACTTGAGGCAGAACACGAGTTGTTCAAGGGAGATTCATGTGAGGCGGTAGAGAGCCACAGACTCTGGAGGGTGAATTGTGGACCATCAAGACTGTGCATTAAACATGCAAATTTGGAAACATTGTCTCTCTTCTTTGCACATTCCATTCATTACTGTTAGAGTGGGATTCTTCTGCTGTTAGATAGAGGACCCATGTACATTCTGCAAATGACACTTAGTAAGCCTTCAATAACTCTTAGATCAGAAATAATACCATATATAAAATACCTGGATTACTGTCTTGCATGGAGTAGATGCTCAGTAATTCTAAGCAATTTCATTGTTATTATCAGTAATATCATTACTACGACTATACATCAGAACTGTACCAACCACTTTTCATTTGTTTTGGTATCTACATTAAATCTATGAGGCAGTTTTGTGTTTTATATTTTTTAATCAAGAAAATCAAACAGTTGTCTCATGGCAAATATGTATACTATATTTTGACTCTCTCCACAGTCTTATCACAGACCTTAAAATAGAACTTAAACATCCAGGTTGAGTATACCATTATATACTAAATGTGTGTGTGTATGTGTGTGTGTGTGTATGTGTGTGTGTGTGTGTTTGTATGTGTAGATACAGAGCGAACTTCCATTTGTTATTTCACTTTCCGAATTCCCACAATAGCTGGGGCTTGGCCAGGCTGATGCCAAGAGCCTAGAACTCAACCCACATCTCCCATGTGGATGGCAGGGATCCAACTACTTGAGCTGTCACCTGCTGCTTCCCAGGGTGTGCATTAGCAGGAAGCTATAATTGGAAGTTGAGCCAGTATTCAAACCCTGATCCTCCCAATCGATGTTTTAGGTATCATGCCAAAAAGTCCACCCCTATATGTATTTTATCAAAATCAAAACTGCTTTTAGGGTTGGTATGGGTTTATCCACTTCCTATTCATGCACATCAAACCAAAACCTGTGAAGTTATGCTAACATACATTAAACTGATTGAAGAAGTCCAAAGTATGTTTATCTGGGTATAATTTATTCAAGGTTTCTTTGAGCCATCTTCTTCACCATGCCATCTTAGGGATGGAAAATGGAATTTATTATTCAGTCTTCCATACTTTACTAATACTTTGCAGTTAATCACAATGCAATTATTCAAAAAGAAGTTTACATTCTTCTAATATTTGCCCAGATGCTTAGCTCTGTGAATGCAGAACCATTGCTCGTAAAGATTTGGCATGGTGTTTGCATGAGTGATTTACACACATCAAGCAATGTTACTTGTTTGTGTTTTGTGTAATTTTTTCAATTATGACAAAAACAGTGTAAGAATTTCAATCCAGTGTCATTTCTTCTTAGTTTTTAACTTACTGTTTATGAATTGTAGGTCCAAAAATATTTGTTTAGTCTTTTAATGATGCAAAATGTTCTTTTATTTCTTCTGTCTTGTACAGGTCCTGTCTATGTTGTCTTGGTTTCTGTCTTTCTTTTTTGTACACACATTCTCTCTCACACACACACTCTTGTTTCTATGTGCTGCAGTGTATGAGTGTTTGTGTGTGGATTTCTGTGATATATACTGCCTAAGTTGGAAAGAAAATGTTGCTTCCCTTCCAAACCAAAAAGAAAAATGTGTAGAGTCTGGAACAACAACAAAAATAGCTGCTTTGACTCACAATCTCTCTACTCTGAAATATAAATTCTATCCTGAAGGGAATTCTCTTTCCTGTCTAACGCAGGCTCCTCTTCATATATACACACAGTGAAATACGTGCAAATTCTAAAGTCTTCTTAGGACCATGAAAGATCATTAATCTTGTATTATCTTAGCAAAAATGGGGATGAGAAATTATTTATATTGTGAGCTCTGATTCAAGGCAATTTGAGTTCCAAAGAATTGAGTTCAGCAAAGGCTTAGAAAGTTTCTTTTTAAAAATTCTACATTATTCCATGTACTCCTTTTGAGTTTGTCAATCCCAATCATATCTTGAGAGTAGTCTTTAAAGTAGTTGCATTTGATTTCAAAGGGCTTTGTGAAGGTACTGGTCTCTGTTAAAAGGGACAGCATGTTGGTGACAGAGATCAAGGTTTGCAAAAATTAAAAGAAAAAATAAGGAAGGAGGAGAGAGGGTGGGAGCATGAGCCTGGGAGGTGGGAGGGAGGGCAGGGTGGGAAGTATCATTATGCTCTTAAATCTATATATATGAAAGGCATGAAATTCATTCACACATAAAGAAAAAATGTCAAAAAAGATGTAAAAGGACTGACTCCTGATGTGTAAGCATAGTTGTCAAAGTTATCTTTGAGGATTTCTTAATGTTTGCATGACATTTTCATATGTGATAAAATAATGTATATTTTTGTTACTTTTTTCTCTATGATAATTCAGTAGAGAATGTAAAGCAGATGAGTAAATCAGACTCAGAGACTTAGTGACTTGTACTAGGTCTTTAATTTTCACCTCTTGTTGGCTATAAGCATCACATATGTTGATCCCTGTGCCAAATGTGCTTTCCAGCAACTCTAGGATAATGCTTGGATCAGAAATAAGGACTAAGGAGACAGACACAAATGGAAAGTTGAGATTACCTAGCTCTTTGTGGTTGCTCAGTAGATATTCATTTAATGTGGTGTAAGGAAAGCATCATTACTGTAAGAAGGCATATGTAAGAGGATTCGTTTTTATAGTCAACATCTCTTAGTACTTGCTTCTTCTTTTGTCCCCTGAACAAGAATGTAGATAGAAATGAGCTAAGCCCAAGCTAGCATAGGCCATTTCCCTGGTAATGGATTAAAATGTTTTAACCTACTTACCAAGATTACTTGAAAACTGTCATACAAGTGAAGTGCCCAGGGTTCTTGATATTAGTCGTTCCCAAATCCTGAAGTCTAAATGTCTAGTGTAATGAATGAGCAACAGGAATTTCACATTAAGAAACTGAAGTCTTCAGATCTAATACAGAGTATAGGAAGTACCAATTATCAACTTTTAAAAGATTTGTGAAATTGTGTGCCTGGAAATGTATGCTTATTTAATTCTTGTTCAGACATACACAAAGTATGTAATTTCTGTGACTATACTTGGATGTGTTAAGAATATATTAAATTTGGAGGAAAAAATCAGTATGATAACTATAATACATTCAGTATTTCTCAATTTATCATCCTAAAATAAAAATTCTAAAAACCAGCTACTCTGGTAACAACATCTTACCATTTGGTAAGCTATAGTTACTGGAAAGTGTTAGATGAAAACAGAGATTTATGTTATATCCTTACTTACAATCTAAAAATGTAACCTTTTGAAAGGTTTAAAAGCACACTTAGAGGTACACCCGACATCGGTTCATTCCCCAAGAGGTTAGGTGAATTTTTCAGTCTATCCTACTTTTCTATAAATTTAGAAATTGCATAATTATCTTACCTCACTCAGAAGGTTGTAAAGTTAAAAAGAGAAGCTAAAGCGTTATGTAACTCTATATTTCTGACTTCTTTTATGTCTTAGCACCTATGTTTATCTGGTATAATATTTTTGCTGCTGTTCATGTAAAACTTGGTTTTCTAATTTGAGAGTACATCAGAATTACCTAGAGCATTGACTAAAAAAGTTTCTGGGCCTCACCCTCAGGTGCTAGGATTCCGCAGGTTTAGAAGGGAGCTGAGAGAACTGCATGTTGGACAAACTCCCAGGTGATGCTGATGCTCGGGGTCTGGAGACCACTGGTGACTATAGCGCTGTCCTCT